>NC_133771.1:68702020-69002020 GCF_003597395.2 Chelonoidis abingdonii
TTAATATACACTTCATACTATGAAAGTGTTTGAGAACCCTTACCTTATAGTGTTTACAGATATCTCCTTGCCTTTTGTTAGGGTCTCTACAACCTTAACAATATTTAAGAGTGAGTTTTGTTTTAATTTTCTTAAAAAAAGGTCTTTCTGGTAAATATTTGTTGAAACTTGTGATGTTTTGGTTCTTTCAGACAGGTAGTCAGAGTATATATCAAAAACATTCAGTACCTTGATAAACATGATTAATATTGTAAATAATATCACAAAAATCTGACAGACTGAAATGGTTCTGTCTATTGGCTAATTATCCAAATTCAAAAAAAAAAAAATAGTCAGGCTAATGACTTCCAGATAGTTGTTATGCCATGTCATGTTAAAGCAGCTGTTAACCATATGTACTACTGTAGCTCTGCTTATACCAATCATGAAATTTTCCTTGGGGGGAAAAAAAAGATCTGCCACTTTTCTAATGAATTAACATGGTTAAATTTAGAGCTGAGTAAATAATTTGTAGCATATAATTTAGTTGTGAGTAGAGGTCAAATTTTCAGAAGCACTCAAGTGATTGAGGAATTTAAGTCCCATTTTTAAAAGTGATTTCAGCACTAAGGAGCCTAAGTCCTATTGAATTTCAGTGAGACTTCAATTTCAGCTCTTGGGAGCCGAATGCTGAAACCACTTTTGAAAATGGGGATCCTGAGTCACGTACCAATTTTGAAAAAGAAAATCAAGATTGAGGGTAAAATTTTCAAATGTGCCTATTCGAAAGGATTTGCCAAATAATGGTTGGTCTGTAGCTTGTTCACAGAGAATTCACTGCAAATATTCAGAATGAGGGTTGTTTTAACTGAACAGAAAGGTCACGCAGGAACCGATCCTGCAAATACTTTTGCACATGAATAATTTCTGAGTTGGATAGTCCCATTGAGATCAATAGGAGTGAGTACTTACATGCATTGATACATACATGCCTGAGTGAGTACTTACATGCTTTGATATTTGCATGATCAAGCCCATAGTAGTGCTCTGCTCCCTGACTGGATAAATGTAAATTTAAGATTAGAGTTTTGAAATTGAAACAAAAACTTATTTTGTGAATGCTTGCTAGTATTCACTTAAAAGTCAGTTTCTGTGAATATTCCTTTGGAAACTATTTTTGCTTGAATACTCCCAGAAAGTGAACATGAAGACAGTCATAACAAATTCATTTAAAAATTCAAAGTAATGTTCCCAGAGCATTTTTAAGTATTCCCCCACTTCTAGTATTTTTCCATAAATTTACCCAGGAAACTATTCTCTGCTAAGAACTAGTCTTCTGCAGTGTTATTAAATGTAACTCAAATGCCATTGTTTTTAATTTCTTGTAAGGATATCTGTGGTGCTTATCATTATAGTATCCAGGTGCCATAAGCCCATAAGAATTCACAAAGCTCTCCAGTGGTGAGGGCACTAATTTAGGACTTGTAGACCTGGGATCAATTGTGTGTTCTGCCACAAACTTCCTGACTTTGGGCAAATTGTTTGGCCTCTCTGTGCCTCAGTTCCCCACTGGTAAAATTGGGATAATAGCACTTCGCTACCTAACTGGGATGTTGTGAGCAGAAATACATTAAAGATTGCAAAGTGCTTTGAGATCTAGTGATGAAAAGTGCTATATATGAGCTTGGTATTATTATTTTTCAATGTTTTATGAAATCCTGGCCACATTGAAGGAATACCATAGAGGTCTATTTATTTAAAAGTAGCCCATTGCCCTACTTAAGTCCTATAAAGCCTCCTATTTCTCCTCTGCTCCACTCTCAAGCGTCATAGCTAAAGAGGACTGGAGAAGAAACCCTCCAGAATCCATTAACACCACTCAGCCTGAATGCTCACTGGTGAGTGATGAAAGGGCTGCTGCTTCTTAAAATGTTCAACAGATGCCTGAGGCCTGATTAATGTTACACTAGTTTTACACTGGCATAACTCCACTGATCTCACAATGGTCTCTACTACCCTCATTCTAAAATTATATTATTGGAACTCAGTTATAAGCTGTGACAAAGGTGTATTGTTCGACAGACTCAGTCCATTGCCAGGAATATATGGAAAGGTATGAAATTTATAAGGGTACGTCTACACAGCCCATGGCAGTGAGTCTCCCAGCCCAGGTCGACACACGTGGCCTAGCAGGACTTGCGCTAGTGTTCTAAAAATAGCTGTGTAGGCAGAGCTTTGAAGTTGCAGCTCAGGCTGGAGCTTGAGCTTTGATGCCCACTCCCCCTCCTAGGCTTCAGAGCCAGAATTCCAGCCGGAACTGCAACTTCAAAGCGCTGTCTACATAGCTATTTTTAGAGCACTAGCATGAGTCCTACAAGCCCCAAGTCTGGCAGCCTGGGTTGGAAGGCTCGCTACCACAGGCTGTTTAGACGTACTCTATATGAACCAGTAGAAGTCTTCAGATCTGCAAGAAAACTAAGACTATTCATTGTCCCTCGCTGTTTGTGTCAAATCTTACAATTGCATTTTACAAGAGAAATATGTACTCAGTCACAGGATGGTTTGAAAATAGCTGGTCTGACAACACTTTCAAAACTGTTTACAGGAAAGAAATGAATATTTGTCCAACAAACACACAAGATTAAAGGCTTCCCCCAGAGCACTTGCCCATGCTGAGGCCTGTACACTGCCCTCTGCCTTCAGCTGTTGACCTGAGAGAGGAAAGGGAGGAGCATAAGAACAGTTCCTAATAGGAGTTCTCATTAAACGCTTCCAGTAAAGTCTGTTGCACATAGGAAAGATCTAATCATCAAATCAGCTGGTACCTGTGAAAGGCTAGTAAGTGAGGTGTGGACAAAGAGAGAATATTTCATCCGACGAAGTGGGTATTCACTCACGAAAGCTCATGCTCCAAAACATCTGTTAGTCTATAAGGTGCCACAGGACTCTTTGCTGCTTTTACAAATCTTGTATAACCATTTTTAAAAAAGATCCATATATGAGATCTAAACTTTTTTTCTTTCTGCACAAGATTTCACTATAGCCTTGAATTTTCTGCTGAATGTGTGTGAAATCTCAACTACAGAACAACAGAAATTGATATCTTTGCATTTAAATGTTATTTATTTAACATTTGTTTCAAAGTGAGAGCTGAGACTTGAATTGTTGCATGTAGAAAAACCTCCGTCCACATTCTGCCCTGCCTCACATCCCATGCAGCTTCTCTGAAGTCAACATTTTAAAAGATGCTTCCATTTTCACACTGGTGTTTACATAATCCTCAGTAAGAAATGCAGCAAATCTATCCATTTATAAAAACAGGTTGAGAAACAAAGGAAGAAAGCAAGTGAGTATAGCTAAATTACTATTTTGGCATTGAAATTCTTAGTAAGCCACATGGCAGAACTGTGAGCAGGGCAGAGAGGAGATAAGTCACAGAAAGGACATCAAATAATATAAATCTTGCTACATCAACATATCCCAGAGTATAGTAGGGGTTTTGAAAGATCAGGCCTGTGGGGTAGGGAGTTGGAAAGTGAGCCTGCTCTACACTCACACTGTGGTTGTGACTCCTATCTCATTGGACTGGGCCCAGCTCACCACTATGGGCATTGAAACCTAGCACACAGAGTGAAAACACCACTCAGGTTTGGATCACCCACCCTTCCACTAGACAGAGCTGGAGAAGCGGAAGATTCAAACCAAAATGGCGCTACAACTCAGTGCAGTAGGTTGCAATGCCACTTGGTTGGGGGGAGGGCTAATCAAATGTGTTTTTTACAGCCATTTCCAAGATGTCATGGACTTTATTCAAGTGCACGATTTTTGTGACATCTGCCCCTCAGGACCTCCTTGACAAAATCACAGCCCTAAGTATAGCATACAAGGTGTGAACAGTCAGGATTCCGATGCTGAAATTAAGGGTGTGTGGCTGGACCAGTGCATCTATGCAGACTTCAGCATCAAGGTCTAAGTCAATGAAGAGATTTAACCCACTTTATTTCACATCTAATTTGTCAAATGTAATAAAGGACTTGAGGACTACATGAGGTCACCACATTTGAAAAGTTCCACTGGCTTAAAAGATTTTGTCAGAACTGCCCATTATAAAAATAAGGAATCTTCCTGGTGTTACCTCAAGGGGAATAAGGCAACGCTTCAAAGGAAAACTTTAGAAATGGTAGGGGAGAAATAGGAAAGGAAAGCCCCTTTTCTCAGAAGATACAAACTCGACTCCCTCCTGTATCTATCACCAGTGGATTTAGCCTCCCTCCTCGTGTGGTGTTAATAAAATAAAGAGGAGACAAGGTGATTTGGCACAAACAAAGGTAAGTGTATTCATGGTAAAGGTACAGAGAACTGAGAGGAATGGGGAAAATGCAAACTTAATTAATACAATGAAACAGTGACTGGCTTTGGGAGCTTAAAGCTCAGGCCCATTAACCCTCCCTTAGAAACTAGGGGTATGGCTACACTTGGAAATGTGCAGCACTGGGAGTTACAGCTGTGGTCGTACAGCTGTGTAGGAACAGCGCTGCAGTGTGGCCACACTGACAGCTACCAGCGCTGCAGTGTGGCCACATTTGCAGCATTTGCAGCGCTGTTGAGAGTGGTGCATTGTGGGCAGCTATCCCAGCGTTCAAGTGGCTGCAACGTGCTTTTCAAAAGAGGGGGGTGGGGTGGAGTGTGACAGGGAGCGTCGGGGAGACAGAGAGAGCGGATTTTTGGAGCAGACACTGTGAGCTCCCTGCCTTGCAAATTCTGGCCATTTCCCCCATCCCTCTCTCAATCACTCTTAAATGTAAAAAGGCTTCAGACCAGATAAGCAGCTTCTCCGACGGACTCTCCCCCCCCCGCCGTGCTGTTTGTCTCCTCAAGCAAACAGCTGTGAACATTCCAAAGCCTCGGCTCGGCTCGCTCGCTGGAGCAAAGAGCAGCTGTGTTTGGTAGCTCCGGGGAGTACCTTCCGGTTTGTTGTAGACAGGAATTCTGGGATACCTCTTAATACCCTGGAGGCCAATAACAGCGCTGGTGAGTGTCCACACCTGATGAGCAGCGCTGCATCACCAGCGCTGGATTCGCTACACCCGTAGCAGACCAGGAGTACAGCCAGCGCTGCAGCCAGGGAGTTGCAGCGCTGGCTGAGCTTTGTAAGTGTGGACACGGAGTAAGTTGCAGCGCTGTAACCCCCTCACCAGCGCTGCAACTTGCAAGTGTAGCCAAGCCCTGGAAAACAATAAATGATGCCCCAACACAGAAACCTTTTCCTACTGTTCAGGTGCAGTGGATACCACGTACAGGTGTGATGCCCAAGACCTTCCACTCTCCAACTGATTTAGAGCCTTTGAGGAAGAACACTGGGGAGTCCAGACGAAGGTTGGATTTTGTCGCTGGCAATGAGGCCCTCTGGGATGATGGACACCAGGAATGCAGGATGGCAGGAATGGTGGTGACAGGCCTCCTTTTCCACAATCTCACTGCGGGACCGATAGTATTCTTCACTCTTCAGCTCTGGAGCACTGTGAAGACCCGACTGTGTGCGTACTGTCGCTGGGGTGGACGGCCCTGTCAGGCACTGAACAAGTTCTTATATCACTTTTGTCGCGGGAAAAGTTCTGAGGAGATGGAATGCTGAGGGCTGGTTTTGGCGGGAAAAACTGATTTTGACTGGTTTGAGCCTGTATCTTAATGGTAAACAAGTCCACTCTCAGAAATGCAGTCCAAGGGTCAATAGTTCATATACTCCATATTGGATCTTATTTTAAAGCCAGTGATTTACTTAACATTACTTCATAAATACGTTATTAAACAACTAATTGAACATATTAAACAGTTTATACTTCTTACACCTAACACTGGATATGAGAGAATTTTTCAAACCAGAGAAACCCATTTCAGTGTGTATGGGAACAAGTTTGAACTTTTATAACCACAGCAGCTGTCAGTTATCCACGTACCAACAAAATACATGAAAATACACCTGTTTTCACATTTGGATAAGCAGAAATCCCCTCCCCCCAAAATATAATTTTTGCCAAACTTTTCAAACAAATTTACCTTTGGGCTTAGAATAGCATTAGAAAATTCAGCACAAAGTATGTTTTTTTCTGGAAAGCTATAAATGACAGAAAATCTGATTTAAATACAAATGCCTGCTCAATAGTTGTGTACCTAATCCTGCAAAGTTTTCTCAGGCAAAAACTCCCACTGACCTCTACTGAATTATATTTGGATTATTTCTTAACTAAATAATATCACTCAAATGTCACATAAGGGTCTTTACGTAAATAAATTATACTCAGCCATTCACTTCCTACTCCTCTGACCCGCAGTGGGTATCAAAATCCACATGGTGTTCCTAAGAGGTGGATTTTGCATCTGGATCTCCAACTTTTCTTGCTAGTCATGAGGACAGATATCTAACTATTGACCAAGGAGGCTCGTGCGTGTATATTTCACCTGGTACATGGAATATTTACATTGATGTGGGATTGTAAGATCTTTGAAGAAGGACTTCCTCATTATGTGTATGTACAGTGCTTAACTCAATAGGACTCTTGGCTTCTAGGCATGACTCTAAAAAATAATATTTTCCAGTATGGTAGCCACATGGGATTTTCTTGTACATAGGTTAGTCTATCTCTTATTTTTCTTAACAGATACGCAGACACTCATTCAGATGTTTTCTATCAGGTAAGAGCTACAGCATATCTAGATTCTCTGGGGATAATGTGTAAGATCCAGATTCATCCTGCAAAACTCATTTTCACAATGAAAACCAGCCATTACATTACTGTTCTCAATTTTTATCACAAAGACAGATCATCCCAATCCTTTGAATCCTGACCTCAACAACATACACTACTGAAATTGCCCATTGTGGTATTTATATTATTCTTCCTCAAATTATCAGTCTTCTAGGAGGCCAGTTTAGAAGATAGCTTTAGAGAACTCTGGATGCAATGAGAATTTTAATGATCTGTCAGTGACATCATGTCTGTGTCTGTGTTGAACACACAAGTCTAAGTGTTTCTCTGTATTTAATGTACTGTAGAAATTCCATTTCAGTATAGCACTAAGACACTTGAGAGCCAATTTTGCATTTCTCATGCAGTTAAGACCTTGGCTTTTGGCCTTATGACTTCTAGCACTTCCACAGTTATACTATAGTCATCCAGAAATACACCGCCTGTTGTTTTTTACTGCTTACGTGAAAACTGTCAAATTCCTCATTAGCTGACAAGGGAGGAGCATAGACTTGAAGGCTTGCACAGCAGTGCATTTGGGATTTGCATTATTTCACGGCACCATCAACCTTTCAGAGTTTGCTCTATAGCCTAGTATGGTGTCGGTGCTTTTGCCATACAGCAGAGAACTAACCCTATTGTAGTTACTCTCACTGCCAGAGAAACTAACTCATGTTGCCAAATATCTCCCCTCAACACATTTATTGAACATTAAAACAGCAGAACAGCATTGAATGAAGTCCAGTAATTTTATAGGATATATTTTAGTCACTAGACTTTGAAGATTATTCCAACATTAATTATAAAGTTTCTGTGTCTGGCTAACATATTGTTAACAGTTATTTTGTAAGTGCTAATGGCAAGATGGAAGATTTCCAATCGTTTTATTGAGGAAGTGGCAATTAAAATATTGAGCACTGCAACATACTTACAAAATAATAATAATCCTGCATATAAGTACACATTATGTAAAAAATGGGGAAAAATGTTTTCCTTTGAAATAAATGTAATAGTTTTATTTTTAACAGTCACTTTTGAAAAAACAAACATCGACTTGTTTGCCAACTTCAAATGTCATGAGTCTTGAACAAGTCTGACTCTGTTTAAAAGAACATCATGAAACTATTAGAAAGTCAAGACAAGTTGCTATCTCTTGTGTTTTTCCACACACAAAGAGCAACAATATGCTCTCCGTCTGAATAACTCATTGTAGATTAATGAGAGTGCAGTGTGCGTATGTCTACACTGGGGAATTTTAAGGGGGGAAAAAGTGCTACCACTAGGTCACAGATGGGAGCTGTTGACCTGCACAGATGGGAGCTGTTGCAGTAGTGCTATGTAAAAGAGTATGTATTTTTGTGTACATGAGGATAGTTAACATAAAGACGACCATTTACCGGTGCATGAGAATATGTTGTTTTGTTCCTAAGTCATTAGGTTCTATAATGTTGTTGCTATGCACTGGAAATGGAGCCCTGGTGGGGGCTGTAGTGTAGACAGGAATCCTACAGCTCCTGGTTTTATTTTTAACTTCTGTGTCTATCAGACCTGAGGAACTTAATCTGTGTAGCACCAGCAAAATTCCATGGATGCCACTGTTTTTTCCTGCAGCATTTCTATTTTGATCTAAACCTACTGCAGTTGGTAGGTTTTAAATGCCCTTTTTATTTCCTTTCAGTTAAGTACTTGAAGTTTTTGAGGTTAGTTGTTATCATCTTCTTGGCTGGGACTCATATGGTTGTATCCAGTGCAGTGTCTCTTGCTACAGAGAAGAAACCGGACTCATTTACAGCAAATACAAAACGGGATTCTTTCATTAATGTCCTGGGAACACATAGGCCCAGTAGGTCACTGGCTTACTAGCTCAGACAGAGACACAAACATGTGCCGCTCAGGCAAAAGGCCTGTCTAAATTAGAGCTGGTCAAAAAAAAATTCATGGAAACATTATTTCAACATAAAATGCCTTTTTGACTGAATAGAAAATTTTCTGCCAGTTTTCGTGGGGTTGAAATGTTTGGATTTTTCATGGAAAAAAAAGGTTCAAGTTTTCCCTCCCCTCCGATTCTTCATCCCTACCCCCATGCATGCTTTTCCAGTGGAAAAAAGGGGGAATGGGGCAGAAAACCAAATCCCCCCAATTTTGTTTTGCATCAGACTGAATTCTTGTGTTTCGTCTTGCTTTGTCAAACCGTTCTGAGAATGATTTCATTTGTTCAAAACATATTTCTCATTTCTTTAGAAATTTTTCACAGAACAAACTAATTTTTCAACCAGCTTTAGTCTACAACCTGGCTCAGATTAAGCAGTCATGGAATGTACTGCAGTCTTTATTATGGAGCTAGTGATACGCAGTAGAAAGCAGAAGAACTAAGCCTGAAGTTCAAAATCTATTACTTGCTCCCTTTGGCAGCAATAGCTGAAGCTCTATGGAAGCAGCACTCAGCTTCCCGGGGAATTGAAAGTTGTGATGCTTAGCAGTGACTGCTGCTGGCCAATGGGGAGTGATGTTAACAGAGATCTGATGGTTCCTTCCTGACTGTAGGATGATGGTTATGTAAGGCCTTTAGGCAGAGAGGAAGTTGCACAGGAGTGGGGGTGGGATGGGGAGAACAAATAGATTTATCATGAAGGCACAATAACACTGATTTCTCCACACATTGGGCAGGCTCCCAATTCATGACCTAAATACAGCCTTCCCTCCACCCACCCTCTATCTAGACAGCTATTTGGGTGATGCACTTGGTAAACAGTTAACAAGAACACCTTCTTTCTTCTGTCTTTTTTCTCACAGTCTCATTTTTCCTAAAAATATCAACATGAGAGTATATCATGGACCAGCTCATTCTGCCTCTGAGGTCCTTCTGGGGATCAAGGACAACATTTTCAAAAACAATCTAGGTGACTAAATCAGTGGAATTTAGCCTCCCTTTAGTGAGACTGACATGCACTACAGAGCCTAAATCACTTTTGAAATGGGGACTTAGAGCTACTTTTAAAAATGACACCTCTAACTCATAACGTGGTGCTGTGAATCTGTTTAAGCACAGTTCAGTAGAATGGTCCCTTGGACCAAAACTTCAGACCCAAACATTCTTGAATTCGGGGGAAATTTGAATCCAGATCTGAATGTTTGGCTCAGATTTCTTTGACCAGTGAAGACTGAATGTGTGCTAGCCATACACTTTTTGCTCCATTCTGTATACACAACATTGGGCTTTAGAACAGCCCAAGATCCATTGCAGATCACAATACACACAACTGAATGGGAGGCAGCCGTCACTGGCTACTACACAGACGATTATGGCTTGATTCTGCCAGATGCTGGTTGCCTCCGGGGTAATGCTAAGTGGCCTGGAAATAGAGGGTGCTCAGCACTTCACAGGCAGATCACAGGCTAGATAGATCTGGTAAAGTGGTACAGTTATCCATAAAGGTTGAGAACCCATGTATAGACCAGAGATATTTGCCTTGATATGGTTATGTATTCTATATGTTGCTTTGGCAATAAGCTAAAGATAGTGGGCCAAAATCATTCCTGCTGTAAGCTCAGTGAAATTTCATGAGGGATGAATTTGGCCCACTGTTTTTATGGAAAGTATTCTTTACAACAAGTTTCCTTATCACAGCTCAAATTGCTTGCAAGAGAAAGCTTGCTGATGGAGCCAGTCAGAATTATAAACCAATAATGTGGATATTATAGCTACAAATGGTGCCGTATATTTTGACTCTTCCCCAGAATATCCAGCAGTAACCAGAGGTTTATTTTCATTATGCCTTCGCCTAAAAATGTCAGCAGTGCTTTCTGTGTCATCTTTTTTTGTTTAGATATATCACTATAGGGAGAGTAGTGAAAACAGTTCACACTAAGAAAATATTTATATGGGTGACCGTTTATGTCATTATACTTTATTTTAAAATCTTTCTTCAAAGTTAAATAAAATATCACATAGGCTAATTAGAAAACAGTATGTCATTCTCAATTTGCCTTTCCTTGTGGACAAAGGATTTTTTTTCCATTGGACTCCAGCCTAAAATGAAACAGCACTAGACCAAAGGTCAAGAACTTGGACAAATTCATTCAGGGGAACCAGGAACAGCTTGATTTAATATCAATATTTCATATGTTCTGAGATTATGGTTCAAACTACAAGATAGCTGAACACCATTTTTATAGCTTTCCATCTGTGATGAGTTATTTCTCAAAGCACACTGCATAAACAATATACCAGGTATTCATGTTTGAGATCATATGCACAGCTAAGGTAGATTTTTTTTGATGCACAATCTGTGTGTGTGATGATAATTTTTAAGAGTAAAGAGTCTTAAAACCAGATTTGTAAAAACAAATGTTTTCTACACTAAGTTATTTTTCATGATACATTAACTTCTCCTTCCCCAGACACATGTATGCAAGTATTGTAGTCTGTTACATACCTGTGAAGCTGGGAGACAGTAAACCCATTAGGCAGGGACTGTGTTTTTGTTGTGTTTGTACAGCACAATGGGATCCTGGTCCATGCCAAGGGCCCCATAGCACTATAGTAATGTAAATAAAATAAAATAAAATAATGAGGCAGAATGAGATGAAAAAAATGGTTTAATAAAAATACACATACCATTCCTTTAAACAAATGAAGAAAAATATTTCTTTTTCTGTTAAAGAAATAAGAGTACAAGCAATTGTAGTTTGGAACAGCCAGAAACGATACTAACTAGATTTGACATAGACATTAATTTTGCTCTTTAACAGAGCAGGCTACCTGAGTGATTGCTGCATCGATGGTATATAAAGCTCCTTAGAACTATTGTAGATAAGTGTTCACCTATCCTAATGTGTTATTGCTATGGTAACAAGACGCTTGTGAAGTTGCAGTGCTCACCTTTCATTTATATGGTCATTGACTTTCAACTACACAACTGAAGTTCTGGGGCCTGTGTTATGCAGGGGGATAGCTTAGATGCTCATAATGGCCTCTTCTGGCCTTAGAGACTGAACTTACAGAAATGCTGCTCATTTTTAGGGAGGTATCAAAGTTTGCTGTAGCTTATAGGGATGCAAAATCCCTAGAGGCTACAGCACTCACTACTACTCTCTGTGGCTGTCCTGCGACCTTTCAGAAGCTCTCCATGGTGGGTTTGCAGCTGCCAAGCCACATTGATTGGTCCTGATGGGGTACATCACATCAGGGATCTTATCTTCCTGCTGGTGGCCAGGTTGGTATTGCCAGCTCCTTCTCTCAGGTTTGCTCTCACTGGCTCTAGCCATATTTGGAGTAATTAGAAACACTTTGAACAGAGGAGTGGGTAAACGCCAGAGGTGATGTCCTGACCTTATTGAAGTCAATGGAAGTTTTCCCATTAGCTTCAAGGGGGCCAGGATTTTGCCCCAGGTGTTATAGGAAACATACAAGGTGTTCCTTGTTCAGATGCAGAGCTTCGCTGAGTGCTCTTTTTCTGGGTCAGGAAGGAATTTTCCCCAGGAGGAGATTGGCCCAGCGTTAGGGTTCTTCCCTCTTTTGTGGCATCCTGCCAGGTTCATAGACATGGGGAAGATTTGTGTCACTGGTAAGGAAAGACAAAAACCTTGGGGGGCGGGTGATAGCAAACCACCATATTTTAGTTTTACTCTTCAAAACAGAGAATTGCTGGTAAAGGTCAGTGCAGCATCAGTAGCCTATTCCACTTATCTGTTTTAGCCTTTTCTGCATCCAGCTCTATCACATCTAACATTTCTCAGAGGAGTATCTTGCAACATGTGCTATATGTGGTCAGATCCCGGTTTAGTTTGACCTCTTCTAGTATCTTTTCCCACATCTGATACCCTTGACTAGGCACACTTTACCTCTAGCTCTTACATGCTTCATCCTGAGGAGTTCACTAGACTTCGTGGGTCATGGGTGGAGATGCAGTCACTAGTGTAGCTGGGTCCTGACTCACTTCTAAATCTGAAAATGCAGACCATACCTGGAATTGACAACAAGGCTGATTGGAAGCCTATGGAAGCATTGGTACCGTAGGGATGACGTGATTGTGATGGCCTGTAGTGTCACAATCACATTGGGGGATGCCTGCCTCTGCATTGCTTCAGGCCCAGATTCTAAGACAGAAATCACTCATTTAAAACACAAATATCTAGGCTATGTCTCAGAGTTAGAGGAAATAGAGGAGAGCTCAGAGAAGCTACCATTATATTTTGTTCAAATGTTCTTTCTTCAGGTTTGCTCAGGATGCTCATCCTGTGGGAAGTTGAGGGAGTGCTTCCTGAGTAGCATAGCACACTGGGAGAGCATGGCCACCGGGCAGGATGTGCATGCACACAAAAGGAAAGGGGATGTGCTAAGCCCCCAAGTGCTTTTTACACCTTCAAGTGATGATATCAACAGAGCACATTAAACGCATTACTAGATCTCACTACACAAAGGTGGGCTGCTTTGTTCTTCCTTAAGGATATGAAGGCCCCAGGCTGGTGGGGAGAGAGGGTTCTTAGGGTGTGGGCTGGTTACTTTGAGGAGTCCCAAAAACTGAAGTAGTATTAGGCCCTAGGCTCCCACTGGAGAGGAGAAAGGGGGACGCACCTGGAGGAGAATGGGAGGGGGCCACTGGGCCTTCCTCCCTCCCTCCCAGCCAAGCAACTGGAGGGAGCAGAACAGGACCAGTGCAAGTAAGTCTGGGGATACTCATGAAACCTTCTAAGTATGCCTTCCTCATGTGAATCCCATGAAGTTCCAAGTTTGGTAAGTCTGTCTTAGCCCGTCCTAAGGAAGGGGTGAGTAACTGGGTAGTGAAGGAAGACTGGTAGGTCTTGTGTAAGAAATACAGTGATCTACTTCATGTAAGTATCTAGACTTTTAGGTACTTCTCCAAGCCTTAGACACTGGTGGGATTTATCCATTACTATTTAATGAAGAAGTTATGCAACTTCAGATTGACACTTGGAAGTGGAATGCTTAGAATTGCTAACATTTTCCAATGGTGCATGTTAAAGGAAAAACCAGAAACTCGTATGTGACGTGTAACTGAGAACATAGAGACAGGATAAATATAAGAAGAGCACTTAATAATGCTGTGCAATGTATTTTTGAAACATATACCCCCTCATGTCCTAGTAAGCAGGGAGAGTTCAAAGAGCAATCAGCCAAACTGGATTAGGTACAGGACACCAAAACTGTTTTTCCTTATAGTTGCCCTCAATAAAGCATCATTTTTCATACTACTTGAGGCGGATTTAAGTTTTGGGAGTGTGCCAATCATTTGCTAAGCCTTCTCTCTTTATTTTATGGTTTATATCATACAATTGACCAACACAGGGAAACATCTGTTGCAGACAAAGCCAAAAGCTACTAGGAATCTACCAACGTATAGATGGTCACTTTGTCCCTTTATGCCATCATTACCTATATATATGGTCTTGAATACTGGATAGATTAATCTAAAATATTGTTCTATTCATTCCATGCCACAAATAATTCATTGCTCATTTAATTTGATGAAGGCAATTTTTGTTAGCTAAATGTGTAATTAAAATTAGAGCATTTGATGTGGACCTGGGCAGCTTAGTGCATATAGCACCAATCTTGCAGTACTAATCACAAAGAGCTATAGTTCAGCCAGAGGTCCTGCATAATATGAATTTTTAGGGATTTTAGCATAGTCCCAACTGGAATGTTATCTACAGCACACACAAGCATACATAATTTGGCAACCAAGGATGCTTAGGAGACACCCCGTTCTGGTTAGCTGAAAGAAATGAGGAGTGCTTTCTTTCCAGAGTAGTTATTTCTGGCAAGGCTTGCAGTTCTTAATGAAGAAGAGAACCTCAGCTACCCTGTACTGAACTTCCACAGTCAACGCACACTGAATTCTACGTTTCTTCCTCTATCACATGTACAGCATCAACTTTCACCCAAAAGCTTAGCAGTATGAAATTGAGATTGATCTGCCACCTCAGAAACATCAAACCTTTGGTTTAAGAACAATTTTTTTTGCCATTTCATCATATATTGTGTTACTTTTATTTAATCTAACTGTATTTCTAGTGCCCTTATTGCCGTACTGCCTAGACACCACTTACAAAATTATGCCATTTTTTGTTTTAAGACCTATTCCTTTCCTCCCCATTCCACACACTAAGCCATTGGTCTTGTATGAGGTCCATCTTGGTGGTTGTCTTTCAAGTGATAGACTGCTGGGGAGGGAGACTTTCAAATTCTGGTTGATCCAACCACTACTTCTTTTCATTCAAATCCTTTATAAAACTGACTCACATCCTGTGGGCATCATGGAAGAAGTGAATCATATTTTTTGCAGGTATATTTAATTGACCCATCAAGATGAGCCTAAAATGCATAACTTCTCATACAGCTATCATACTTGCCCTTGGCCACCCCATCCGCTCCCCATTGCTTGTTAACCCCACTGAAGATGATATCATCAGGCCATACCTGCAAACAGCAGGAACAAGGATGTGTTAGCAAACCCGCTCAGTCTCCGTGGGAAGTGGCACAGGAACCAAGATGTAGAACTGAAGGCAGAAGAATCTGATTAGAAAACAGATTTAACTGAGATTTCTAAAGTCACATGATTAGGGGAAGGTGAGTTTCAAAGACACAATTTAAGTTGACAAAGTCTCTTAAACTGTAAAAATTCAGACATCAAAATTTTCCTCCAACAAGGTTTGTGCTGAAAAAGAGACCAATGCGGCATTACTCTGTGGCAAAAATTAGGCAATCCCTGGCTGTGAAACAGCCCATTGGGAAACACTGCAGCTGGGTGTAATTTAGAGAAGCCTTGAGGGTGTCCTAAAATGTGCTGAGGACCAGACTGTCCCCGGCAGTCCCAGAGGAACACAAGGGTGACTTACAGGCACAGCTACCTTTAGTCCTCATCCCTCCTTTCCTGAACTGTCATTATGTGAGCACTGAAGACTTATGATATCCTTTGTAGGCTGTTTTTAATTGGATGCAATGGAACTTGAGGTTCCTGATAAAAGCTACGTTTGCTGCACCTCACATTCAATAGAGCATCCTCTACTCTCCGATGTGGGAGCCTTGGCTCCCCTGTCACTCAGCAAAACATTCTCATGCAGTTCCTCCCTCTCATACATTCACTCATTTGTTCACCTCCTAACTCTTTTTGGGTAATCAACCTAGGGTTACAACAGTTTCTGGTATATATTAAGCCATCACTTTAATTTGAGTTAATTCCTTAGTGGTTTCTATTTGGATAAAGAATTATTTTCCACAAATGCTTGTATTAAGCCATGTCTCCCTCTTTTCCAGAACTGGAATCTCATTTAAATCACTACTTTCATACAGTTCTCAGAAGTGGCTCTTTTTTTAAAAGTTAGTGCCAGAGATCTGGGGCAATTTTAGCATATTGGCTTCCTGAAGTGTGAAGGACATTCTGTTTTCTTCTGTGGTCTGGAAAGCAACTTTTTCTCTTCTGACTTCTCAGTTTCTTCCTGAGTATATTATTTTCTTTTATTGTATACTGCTGTCCCTAAGGGATCTCATATGCTGCTTTGTGCTTCTCTGTTGTTCCTCTCTCTGGTTTTACATGATAATCTCCTCATGCCTTATCTTCTAGCTCCAGCTGCCATATACCTGTTATCTCTGAGTGTTTTAAATACTGCTACAATGCAGGAAAATCCAGTTTTCCCAGGACCGGCGCCAGGGTTTCTGGCACCCTAGGTGCCGGGCCATTTCTCCGCCCCGCGTGCGGGTCTCGTGGCTCTGGTGGAGCTGCGGGACCAGCGGACCGTCTGCAGAAATGCCTGCGGCAACTCCACCGGAGCCGTGAGACCAGCAGACCCTCTGCAGGTACAACTGCGGCAGCTCCACCGGAGCCGCCTGCCACCCCCCCTGGCAAAATGCCGCCCCCCCATAATGCTGGCACCCTAGGCGACTGCCTAAGTCACCTAAATGAAAGCGCCGGCCCTGAGTTTTCCCCCAACCTCCATTGCTAGGAACACAGCTGTATACTCCCAGGCTGCTAGCATAAATTTTAGAGGAATATAGTTCAGTTTTATAAACCACATCATGTACATGGACTTTTAAAGGCATTTTCAGACAGTAGGCAAAGACCTTACTCATAATTTGAAAAGTGTATTGTTTTGTTAGCCTTGGATTTACTGCCAATTTGTTAGCTGGTAAGTAATGATTTTGTTTTCTGTGTAGTGCACCTTTAAATTTCTAGAAGTCAGATGTCAGCAGAGGTAGCCACGCTTTTTGTAAGGCAAAGTTGATGTAACAGGTAACAGAGAAGAAATACGGGCCTCTCTCATGGAGATTACTTCGTTCTCTTGTTTTGTCGTTGACAAATGTCTGCACAGTGGCTGGGAAGATACTCAGGGCTTAGGTAGACAGACACATAGTAGCTCTGCTCAAACGAGCATGCCAAAAATAGCAGTGTGGCCACAGCAGCACAGGCAGTGACTCAGGCTAGTTGCCTGAGGGTATGTCTACACTACGAGATTATTCCAATTTTACAGAAATCGATTTTTGGAAAGAGATTGTATAAAGTCGAGTGCACGTGCCACACTAAGCACATTAATTCGGTGGTGTTTGTCCATGTATCAAGGCTAGCATAGACTTCAGGAGAGTTGCACTGTGGGTAGCTATCCTATATCTATCCCATAGTTCCCGCAGTCTCCCCCGCCTATTGGAATTCTGGGTTGAGATCCCAATGCCTGATGGGGCCAAAAATTTGTCGCGGGTGGTTATGGGTAAATGTCACCTGTCAATCCTCCCTCCGTGAAAGCACCGTCAGACAATCATTTCGTGCCCTTTTCCCTGGATTGCCCGGGCAGACACTATAGCACGGCAACCATGGAGCCTGTTCAGTCTTTTTTCACTGTCACTGTATGTCCATTGGATGTTGCTGACAGACGCGATACTGCAGTGCTACACAGCAGCATCCCTTTACCTTTGCAAGTTAGCAAAGATGGTTACCAGCCCTACTGTACCATCTGCTGCTTTGCAAGTTGACGAAGACGGTTACCAGTCATACTGTACCGTCTGCTGCTGTCATGGGTGCTCCTGGCTGGCCTCGGTGAGGTCAGTCGGGGGAGCATGGACAAAAATGGGAATGACTCCCCAGGTCATTTTCTTCTTTAAGTTTTGTCTAATGGACAGTCAGTCCTGTCTAGAATATCAGGCAAGCCTACTAAAGAACCAGAGAGGCAAACGGCCGCTCCGGGTCAGAGCCCCAGCCATCCCATGGAAATGATGAGCTGCATGCCATTCTTGGGGGTGCTCCTGCAACAACCCAACCATTGCTTCCCTCCTCCCCCACCCCTCCTGGGCTACCTTGGCAGTTATCCCCCCTGTCATGGTATAATTCCCAAATCTGGACCTTAGCGTGAAAGCCTCTAAGCTTAATTACCAGCTTAGATCTGATAGGCTGCCACCAACCAGGAATTTCAGTGCCTGGTACACTTGGGTCCCCCAAAACTTCCCTGTGGGACCCAAGACTCAGATTCCCTGAGTTCCGCTACAAAGGGAAATATACCATTTCCCACAGCCACCTCTCTACCCACCATGATTTCCTCTCTGGGCTAACCTGAGAGTTACTGATCGCAACCTCTTTACATCACAATAACCAATTGAGCATGTCTCTCTCTTGCCACAGAAGCGATCAAGCCCAAAGACAAGAAACAGAAGATTCTCTCTTCTCTTCCCCGTAGCTTTTCCCGCCCTGGGGACAACTAGAAGTTAACACGAGAGCAGTTTTTCCCTCTCCCCCCTTGTCTTTCCTTTCTCCCACCAATTTCCTGGTTTTGGCCCTCAACTAGAAAAAAATAATCCAACAGGTCTTAAAAAGCAAAACTTTTAATAAAAAAAAGAAAAGAAAGAATAAGTAACATTCTCTGTACTCTAGATCGGTAAGAACAGGGTTTTTCAACTTATAGAGAAAGTGAATAGATACATAGAAAAGGGTAAAACCCTTATCCAGAAACAATAAATTTAAAAGTACTTATAGCCAAAATACACATAAAGATTCCACGCGATACACAGATGCAAATACAGCAAAACAATTTAAAAGACTATACTTTTGCTACCTTTGTACTTACAACTGGGAAACAGAAGATTAGAAGGACTGGAAATAGATCCTCTCATAGCTGAGAGAGCACAGAACAGACAAAGACCCAAGACCAAGAAACACCCACAAATTCCCTCCCTTAAGCTTTGAAAAATCCGGTTTCCTGATTGGTCCTCTTGTCAGGTGTTTGGTTCCCTTTGTTAACCCTTTACAGGTGAAAGAAACATTAACCCTTAGCTATCTATTTCTGACACCCCCATTTGTGTGATGAAGTAATAAGGAATGCATGAATAAGAAACAACACTGACTTTATTGTCTCTGCAAGCAGAGATCGTCAGGGAGGAGTACAGAAATCGATTTTAAGGGCTCTTCATATCGAAGTAAAGGACTTCGTTGTGTGGACGGGTGCAGGGTTAATTCAATTTAATGCTGCTAAATTCGAGATAAACTCATAGTGTAGACCAGGCCTGAGTATAATCCCATCCAGCCTTACTCCCCCTCACCTCCGGGTACATACTCTGGCAGCCACATCAATCCGTCATGCACTGCAGCCACACTGCTATTTTTAAGATGTGCTAACTCAAGCAGAACTGGCACCCACTGGAACGCACACTCTCAGCTGCTGTGTAGATTTACCCTTAAATGAAATGGTTGCTTTACTGAATGAAAGACCCTACTCCCACCCCAACAACGATTTTCCAGAACCATACCAGTTTACCAAAACTGCCCATCCATTTCCACCCACATTTTGGAGATTTAAATTCAAATGAGACATCTCCAAATGATCCCAGGTTTTGTTTTTGTTTCTGGATATTTTGCAAAGCCGGTGATGGATCGATGTGGTTTCCCTAAACTACTAAAACAAAAGCCACCCTCTATTTCATTGTGCACATTGAAAAAGTCCAGCTGCCTTATCCCTCTCTAAGTTCAGACAAAGAAGGCTCATAACTGGCATGTAAGGACACTGAGCATAATAAAGTAGTGAGATACAAGGCCTTTTTACGTTTGGCTCTGTGATAAGTCAAAAGGAGCACATTAAAGTGGCTTCCTATTAGGGCTGGCATTCAATATAATGAAACCAACATTGGTGTAATGCATTTCATCTGCCTTGCAACAAAGAATCCTAACAGCTCAGATTTGCACTAATTACACCTGGTTAATAGTATGTTAGGAAACACCTCTCTGTATAATGTTATGATCTAAAGAGAAGGAAACTAAGGCATGAACAAAAAAACTCGAACTATTTCAAGACAGACAAGGGTGTACATTGATAATAACTTGTAAGGGATAAAACAAAGATTTCATCATAACAGAAACATCCACTTTGTCTGACTTCTAATCTCTGTTTCAAATTCCTAAACTGCCAACAGCAAATTATGAATGCATAAGACACCATCCCAGATTATATTAGAAATTAAGTGGGAGAGCAGAGCGTATGTTTGAGGCGACTAACTGGAGCTCAGTTTTCCATGATGCGAATAGTCACAACATATTTGTATCTTTTCATTGTAAGTCAAGATTTCTCTTCTAGATCACTAATGAAAATATTCAACAAGACTGGACCTCACCTAGATCACTGTGGCATAGTAGAAAGCTGAGGGAAGTTGGCTACATGAGTGCCATTTACCATGTCTTTATCTACAGTCTATCATCCAGTTTTCAGTCCATGACAGCAGTTGTGTCCAAGCCAATTTTATTGTTTTGTAAGACACTTTGTCAGACTAAAACTCAAATATGACATCTACTACTTTCGCTTCATCCAACAATCAAATGTGTCTGGCAAAAGAGTTCTTTACAAACAAATGATATTGCTCATGGACTTATTATCTTCAGAAGTTTGCTATTTTGTTCCCCATGGGACAGTAATGGCCAGATCACTCTTCCTTTTTTGAAGAGTCATACTCTATTTACTCTTTCCCCCCAGTCTTCCCAGACCTCCCTAGTGTTTCATGGCACTTCACAAATGAAATGCCAGTGCTACAATAAGCTTGTTTAATAACTCCTTTAACACCTTACCATGCATATCATGCAGACAGGATGATTTTTATAACTAGTCAAATTTCCCAAGCAGCCCTGTCTGATCTTAATATATATATATATATAAGAAAAACTTAGAAATGTACACAACTAAGAAAAGGGGGAAAAATATATATACTCCCCCTTTTCTTAGTGTGTACATTTCTAACTTTCCCCCACCTCACCCCCACCCCCTCCCGCTTTTCCTTCTTCCTCATTTCTTCTCCTTTTTTCTTTCCTGAAGACATTTTTAAAGTAGAATTTATTCTGGTAGCTCAGCTATTTCCAAATCATTAACTGTTGCCCAAGCAGAGCTAGACCCTTCCCTCCAGGCCAGACTTATGCCTCTATCTTCCCCAGAGGGGTGGGGCTTAGTACTACCTCTCTTTGGCATCTCCTATGGACTTGCTTAGGGGTATGTCTACACTTGAAATTCTACAGCAGCTGTATCACTGCTCTAGTGCTTCAGTGTAGACACTAGCTAAACCGATGAGAGGGGTTCTCCCGTCGGTATAGGTAATTCACATCCCTGAGAGACAATAGCTTCCATTGACCTAGCACTGCCTACACTGGGATTAGTTCATCTTAACTACCCCACTCAGGGGTGTGGGTACAGGGTTTGTAAATTCCACTGGGTGGCAGGCACCTAAAAGTTAGGCACTGCAAGGCCTAAGTCCTTATGTGGATCTGGGCCAAAGAGCCTGTGCATAAGATGGGAATAATAGAATTTTCTTTCCTCCCAGAGGGTGTTGTAAAGATGAGTATATTTAAAAAAGGATTGGGAGGTTCTCAGATACTACAGAAAGGTGGTCACATGACTATCTAAGATAACCAGAAAACTAAATTCCCCATTTTTCTTCCCAAACTCTCCCTAGCTCCTCATTTTTCTAGCACCCTGATTAATTCCAGCACCTGCTTCTTATTTCCCAGACTCAGACTCAGTTGTTTTTGACTCATCTCTCCAGCTCTTGGCACATCCCTACATCTTGCCAACTTTTGCCTCTTCAGCAGCTCCACGATCTGTCTTTTCACACAAACAAAACCTTTGTCCAGGATCTGGTCATCTCTCTTTAGTGATTTTCACCTCATCCTTCATCCCCTCCAAAAATGCTGCTGCAAAAATTATTTGCCTCACCATTTTCCCTTTGTCTAGTGTTAAATCATAAGTCAGTTCCCTTTCACCCTCATTTAAGTCCTCAGTAGTTTAAATTATATATTATGGAGATTGTAATATTACTGCCAAAAATACAGTGAACATAAATCAAGTATTCATCGTACAATCACGATGGAGATTTATAATCTCCCTTCCCACAAATATTTTACAACAAATGTAGATTACCCCTGGATTTAATTTAGTGGAGCGTTAGATTAAAACTGAGGTTTAATGGGTAGCAAATTGGTAAATTTAATAATCTGATGCTTGAACCCTACAGTTGTCACTTTTACAGTCTGGTATTCCCTATTCATCCAGTTTTGGTCTTTGTGACACTATTTTCCCCTCCAGTCTGCTACAATTATCTTCAGATGTATAAACCAACGCCAATGCGATGTTTAGAATCATGTATTTACTAACCCTCAGCATCACCAAGAGACATCCTCTGCAAAATCAAAATGCAATGAGTATATTCAATATGAGCATCGGCTTCTTCTGCACCTCCATGCAATACGTTCCAAATCAAAGTCACTTTCTCTGGAGCAGGGTGGAATTGAAAAGAAAACAAAAAGAACAATGCAGATGGATTCTGCATGCTAAGACAAAGCAGGTTCACAGAACCTAAACCAATCACTTGGCTTCTGAATGACTTAAAAATATATAGAAGAATTTTACATAGAGTTCAGCAGAAAGCAAGCAGCAGACGCTTGGAGCCAGTGAAAGATGGAGTTGGGCACACTATGCAGTACAGAAGAATGGCCATACTGCGTCAGACCATCTAGCCCAGTGTCCTGTTTTCTGATGGTAGCCAGATGGTTCAGAGGGAATGAACAGAATAGGGAAAATGTTGAGTTATGCATCCCCTGCCATCCAGTTTCAGCTTCTTGCAGTCAGAGCTTTAGGGACAGCTCTTCATTTCTCTACAACTATCATATTACATCATTCTTTTATTGACTTTCTTACACCAGGCCCATCACCATGGCCCCCTACCAAACCTAGTAATCAGTAGTGAGTCCTCTAGTTTTAACCAAAAGTGATACAGAAGATGACTATGATGTACAAATACAACCTCCTGAGAAGACTCATAGTAGGATATGATTCGTGCCACTATGAGTAATCAAGCATCAGCGTTCCACTGATGTCTGCCAAAAGAAGACCCAAAACAGAAGTTAACCCTTTGATTATTGTAGTCCCCTTTGCCTCCACAAAAACATTTCAGCTTCTTCTCTTTCTATTACTCAACATTGTGTTCTTCCTGAAATAAGCACCTTACACCAGTTGTGCAGAGTCACTTTTTTATCAGACATCTGGTGATCCAGATCATGCTCCATGTGTCCTCTGTAAAATGCACAGAAGCCAAATAAATGGGATTTCTGTTGTGCACATTAGTTTTATGATGACTTCTTATGCATAAGCATCAAATCATATATTTGTTTCTGCTTCTTCTTATGTCAGATGGAAGGCACCATACACAATGTGCCAGCAGTGCTTATAATAGAAATGAAGAGCTTAGTGGGGAAGGAGGAAAATTTAACTCTTCACAATGAAGTAACATCTTTGTTATCTAGAAGTAGTATTACTGGTACAGCATCTCCACCACCACTTGATAGATGCAAGAGCATCCCAAAGCATGGCAGGCACAGCTTAGTTTACACCAAGCTGAACAATGTCGATGTCCATTCCTAAATTAGAAGAAACAATAGATTGCCTTAGATCTGCACCCATAATCTATTGTAAAAGGATACTAGTTTCCAAAGGTTCTTAAGGACATGTGGTATCAAGCCATAATGTTCCTTCTGAAGAATGATATTCTTCTCCATGAGGGCTGTGTCATATAATGGTTTCATCAGACACATGTCAGAATGGTCCAGGGTAAAGCCCTACGCCTCACTACCTATAAAGTGTGTGGACAAAAAGAGAAACAAATGTATCTTTTCCCTTTTACAGAACATTAAGATTTGAAGCTGAAGAGGTTGTTTCTAACACTGTTTTAGGCCTAACATAGATACCACCACCACAAGGAAGCAAAAACACAACAGCAGTGCTCAAAGCTGGAGTGGGGGGTGGGGGTGGGGAAAGAGACTGTGCTCCAGACATCACATTTCCAGCATGCACACCAGGTGAGGACATTGAAAAACTAGAATGTATGGTTAGTGTTTGGATCACTTCCTAAGGGCTCACATGTGGCTTCTTCGTCATGTACAGTAGTACCAATATAAACCAAAGTGCTCAGGAATTCAGGCCTCACTCACATTTATTACTTCACCCATTGTCTTCATTTTTGCATCATTTCTTTGACTTTACTAGGTAGGAAAGATACAAAAAGTTTGCACCTATTTGTGACCCTAAGACCCACAAAGTGACTACTGGCAAAGGGTTCACTGGACTGTAATAGCAATTGCCCAAATACTCCTTTCACCATATTTACCCAAAAAGAGTTGTGCCAAGTGTCTAACGGAAACTTATGTCATGCTGATCCTCCTAGTCATTGTAGGATGTACCTATAAGTGATATTTAAGGAGGTGGATGTATGGATTGAAACACGTTTAGAATCTATGTCCTAGGCAGGGTGGACAAGCAGGTTTTGCCAAATGGGTAGGGAATAATCTATGTGTCATCTCTGAGTAAATTAAGCATTGTGAAGCCAAGACAAAGCAAGTCTCACTTGTATATAATGTTAACAGGAACAAGGTTGATGCCGGGGATGTAAAGTCAGCATGGCCCAGCACACCAGAGAACATACAGCAAGATGCATGTTAAAGATTTACCGGACTACAGAAAGGAATGCAAGGATAACAGCCTGCTGGCCATTTCCCTGAGGAAAATCTGGACAGAGGGGGGTTGTCCGTGAACATTCTGGATCCTGGTTTGACTGAAAACCTCAAGCTCTGCAGAAAGACTCTGAGGGTGAAAAGCTGCTTTAGATAAGGATTGTAGCCTGTTAAGTTTTAGTCTCTGGAAAGCATGTTATACTTTTGTTTAATTTGTAACCTGTTCTTATTACTCTTGCTCACTATCTCTAAAAATCTTAACCTTTATTAATAAACTTACATTTGATTTTACTATCAATAGATTACAGTGCTGTGTTCCTCTACCAAGCTTATATTCAGGTTATGCCTACACTACAGCTTATGTTGGTATAACTCACAGTTTGGCAACCTTTCAGAAGTGGTGTGCTGAGTCTTCATTTATTCACTCTAATTTAAGGTTTCAGGTGCCAGTAATACATTTTAACATTCCAGAAGGCCTCTTTCTATAAGTCTATAATATATAACTAAATAATTGTCGTATGTAAAGTAAATAAGGTTTTTAAAATGTTTAAGAAGCTTCATTTAAAATTACATTAAAATGCAGAGCCCCCCAGACTGGTGGCCGGGACCTGGGCAGTGTGGGTGCCACCGAAAACAAGCTCACATGCCACCTTCAGCACTCGTGCCATAGGTTGCCTACCCCGGTATAATTTATGTCACTCAGAGGTGTGACTAAACCATCTTCCCTGAGGGACATAATTTATGCAAGCATAAGCACTTGGGTGCAGGACCTTGGTGGGTCCTGCGCTTATTGGCAGATTTGCTCACCTCAGTGATCTTCCACTCTGGTGGAACCCACAGTCTGGGTCAACTCCTCCTGTGTCTGATCAGGAGTTGCGAGGTTTGGGGGGAACCCGGGCCAGCCCTCTACTCTGGGTTCCAGCCCAGGGCCCTGTGGATTGCAGCTGTCTATAGTGCCTCCCGTAACAGCTGCATGACAGCTACAATTCCCTGGGCTACTTCCCCATGGCCTCCTCCAAATGCCTTCTTTATCTTCACCACCAGACCTTCCTCCTGGTGTCTGATAATGCTTAATTGTCTTATAATTCCTCAATCCTCCAATAGCACACCCTCTCAGTCTCAGGTCCTTGCACCTCTTGCTCCCAGCTCCTCACACGCACTTCCTCTCCTCTGGCTCCTCCTCGCCTGACTGGAGTGAGCTCCTTTTTAAACCCAGGTGCCCTGATTAGCCTGCCTTGATTGGCTGTTGGTGTTATAATCAATGTAGCTATCTCCGCTGCCTTCTAGAAAGATCTTAATTGGCCCCAGGTGCCTTGATTAACCTGGAGCAACTGTCATTTGGTTACCATGGTACTAGGGATTTGTTTAGCCTGGGGCTAACATACCTGTTCCTTGGTACTTTACTGTAGCCATCTGGCTTTGCCCCATCACAGTAGGTACTATTCCCTTGGGAGTAGCAAACTTGGTAATTTCTGTGACTGTCCAGTAACAGGGGCACGTTCTTCAAACAGGCTTGAGTACACCATGTGTTAACCTGCAAAGCAAAAAGAAGGCTAGCAGAGTTTCTGAGGAGATTGTTTGGGTGGCTAACAGACTGGGATGGGAGGGAGCTGACCCCCAGGTTAACACCAGCAAGTCTGTCTCTCACTGAAGCAGAGGGATACACAGTGACCTGAGTTCCCAGAAAAAGCATGCACCATTTTAATTACCTTTCAAAAGCTCCAGAAACTTTTTCCAGAATCCAGAAAATAAAAGCTTTCCAGTTTATCTGCTTCTTCACCGTACTGTGGAGTTAAACCTGCACAGTGTGAGCACTAGATGTACATATAAGAACCAAGTAAAAAAGTGATGTGCAGGACCAGGTAGACAAGAAAACCCAAACCTGCACTGATGACAGTGCTCTCCACATCCTCCAGTTTACTTTGGCATACCAGAAAGAGTAAGACCAAAGTGGGAGAGCACACCTAAGTACCCCAATTTGCACGCTGAGGATCATACTTAAATCCTTATCTCCTCACATGCTTATTCTTCATCGAAGCCCCATCCCTTTTTACCTTGCATTCTTGAGAATAATGGAGAGGGCATGAAACCAGCTTTGACTCTGTGCAGGAGACTACGTGTTTAACCCTACTTGTCTCCATGAGTAGCCTCCACTCTCACTGGAGGACCACAAACTTGCTGTTCCTTCTATGCACTATCTAAGGACTTGAAAGATCAAGGGCTTTATGTACTAGCAGTTAGAATTCTGCCTATTACATGTTTCAAGTGTGTTCTTCTGACAGCGACAATCATATATTGTGTACAATGGTAGAAAGTGCATTGCTTTTCATTCTGACCCTTGGACTCAGCTGGGTTACCGTTTTCAAAATAAGAAACAATACGATTGCCATCAAAGTAGCAAGGGTTAAAAATAGCAGCATGTCAAGTTATCCCTTATGGGGAAAAATGGCGAGGGGAATAACAAGGCAGGAAAACATGCAACTCTGCCATGGTCATCCAGGTCAACCCCCCTTTTTGTCGTATGAGTACAAGGGTGTTAAAGTGCCGCTTCACCTTGAATGATCCCTTAGAATATTGCTAACTGCTTATGCTAAATGCTCTGTTCAACTTTGTATTTCACTGTGACACTCTTAATACCTTTCCCAGACCTGAAGAAGAGCTTTGTATAACTTGAAAGCTTGTCTCTCACCAACAGAAGTTGGTCCAATAAAAGATATTAACGCACCCCTTGTCTCTCTAGTGGTTACCCAGGACAAACTCATAATCTGTGAATCTATTAACACCACAGTGGTGCCTATTGATTATCTAGTCTGATCTCCTGCATAACACAAACCATAGAATTTCACACACTAATTCCTGAATCCAGCCCACAACTTCTCATTGAGCTACAGCACGTCTTTTAGAAAGACAAGCAGGAAGAGCATTCAATCCTTTTGGGAGAGGGGGGTTTCTAGATTGTGGACAGTGACAGAAAGGAGGGGATATGAAAGCCCAGATTATAAGAGACCAAGCTGAATAAGTAGGGTGGGGTAGAATTATGTGATGTTTTAAAGGCGATATCAAGAACCTGATGCATGATTGGATGATGGAACAGCCAGTGGAGCGGTCTGGAGAAAATGACAGTCAGATCAAGGGGCTGTAAAGACAATGTTAATGGCCCCATTTTGATGACACTAGAGAAGGGTGATGAGGCTCTTCACTAGGCCAGAGACGTGAGAGGTTGCAGAAATCCTTCAGTTTGTGAAATACACTTGTGCTGCTTGCGTGCACAAAGCAGACTTCAACTGGCCTGTAACCATCAGTGGAGAATTCCATCTCTTCTGGGGAATTCTGGGCAGAAAGCTGGCAGATACAGCTCTTGTGCCAGATGCCCCTACCGTAAAGAGTAGGGTGGAGCATGGCAGAGCAGACCTAAGCTATGGTCATCCACTGGAGTAAGGTCACTGATAGACTTTTAGCCTCGGCTCAGGCCCTCCTCTCCACTGCATCTGAATAACATTTGGGCCCAAGATGGCAGTGAGATGTGTGCACCTATCTTTTTTTATGTGATGTTAAAGTACAGTTCTCTCCAATTGCTTTACTACTCTGTTTCATTCTATTTGTGCATATGCAGTGCATGATGGTGTGGTACAGTCTTGCTCTTTTATTGGTTGAGTTTGGGCTCACTCAGTGGCAAAGTCTTTTTTGCAGGCCATCCCAAACGAGTGTCAGGAAAACCTTTATCTGACTCAGTCACATTGTTGAGATGCTGTCTGTAACAGGAAAGGTATTTTAGAATAGAAGGGCCTTAGAAATGTCCTGAGACTACTTCTTGCATCCCTTCATCTGTAGGACCACTTACCTCCTCTATCAGATATCCGTTTGTCAAGCCCTCAGGGATGGGAAAATTAGAACTAATAAAAGTAGAGCACCTCTTAAAGGGGTCTAAAATAGTTCTTCTAAACAGAAAAGTGGTGTGACTTTCGTGTATCTAATCTGAGGCTCTTCCAGGGGAAAGAGCAGATGCTGTTTATCCCGCTGGAAAGCTGGGGAGTGCTCGTGCTATAAAGCACCTGTTTCTAGCTCTAAATGATTGCCATTGGCCCAGGTCTGAATATTGCACATGCAAAAACTCAATACAGTGTGTTTTGGGAGTGAATATTCCTCTTTCAGGGAATAGGAGGAGACATTTTGTGGCAGGTGATTTAATGAAAACCAAACATGGCTGTTTAAAGCTGCTCCAGTATTTGGAACATAAGACTAAGTTGCAGGGGAGCTGGTTCCTTCGACAGAATCCAGGTAAGGTGATCATTTCAATTTGTCATGGATTTCTGCAATTTAGCACCTGGATATTACCAAAACCTCTGGGGTAACACTTGGTTTCTGTTCCTAGAGCTCACACCAACCCACTGTATGACTTCACATCTGCGTGCCTCAGTGTCTTGAGCTGTAGAATGGGGATAATGATACATTCCCAACTTTGCAAAGGGGTCAGAGCTACACATGAAAGAGACTTAATGCAGTGTGTAATATATGTGTTGATGTGTAATAATTTCATACATACATCCACTCACACACACACCCCTAGAAAATAAATTTGTGTGGCGTATTTTTTGTATCAGAAGTTGGCTTTCTTCCAAAAACAAACAAGACTACTTCTCTGGGAATATTGTCCAGTTGCTAATTTCACTACCGGAACTGTGTTTCTGCACATTCTGGCCCATGTCCACAACTGCTTCTATTGAAAATAAAGGGTCTGATGATTCTATGGATAATGGTAAACATATGTAGCCCAGGCAGTGTTATACTTCGAAAGCCAGAAATCATTAAAAGGTATTTTAGTTGTTGGCAACATAAGATCAGTGTAGGAAACATCATCTAACAGAGAACTCTCATAACATTAAATTTCATGCTCGGACAACATTTGGCAACTTTCTTCCTTTCAATAGACTAATTCAAAACTAGGGCCAAAGAGTGTTCTGAAGTTTCAAATTAGTTTGTCGTAACTGCAGAAAAGGGGGGAAAAAACTGGATCTTTGATTTTGTTTGTGTTGGAAAGTACTTTCAATTCAGACTAGGTCACTTGATTTTCTTTTGAGTATACATGAGACCTTTGACTTTTTGGAGTACACAGGAGACGAATTGAGTAATGTGATGTCATTGCCTTGTGGAGTTCCCACAACACTAAATATATTAGTCACTTGTTGCCAGTACCAAGAGGGTAAAGAAGAAAAACAGAAAGAACATAGCATTATGTAGATGAACAGTGATGATTATTCCTTATGATACACACTACTTTCTTACTGTTTAATTCCTCCATTATTATTTTTTGTGTGAATCCTGATAAACCATATTCAGACTAAATTATATTACTCAACTAAGTGCTCACCTTCTCATGGCTGTGTAAATTTATTGTGTTAAATCAGTGAAATTTAGCACTCAGAGTAACAATTTGAATCCATTAAGTTAAATAGGTTAAAAGTATGTAATTTGGGGGTGGGGGGAATCTAAGGCTAATCAATATCACGCAGATTACCTGAGTTCATATGCTTAAGAAAAATTCCCTCTATATTTTTAAATCTAAGTTTGGTAAAACAGAGCTAATATCTGTTCATCTGGAGACAGGACCACCTTTTCCCCAGGAGCAGAGAAAGCTGTATGGTTTCTCTTTCCTTATAAACTGCAAGTGTCAGATCCTGGCTCTAGTGAAATGAAACTTTGGATTTTATACAGACGCTATATTTTTCACAGTGAGTATTTATCTGTTGGCTAATGACAGCACATTCTCACAAAGGATAGTAATAAATAAGATGATGTATAATTTTCTTTTCCTAAGTGTTCACAACCAGGATTCAGATGGCGAGGGGAAGTCATAATGTTCCTTACCAATGCTGGAATTACTCCAAACTGCTTCTTGAACAATGTCTGCTACTGCTGTGGCTCTCATTGATTATGGTTGAGTGTTTTATTTATGTATTTATACTTAAAAGAAAAACAAACCCATCAGCCTTTGATCAAAGGGAGCGCAGAATTAGAAATGCAAAGAGGAGACCACGTTCTGACAAAGCTGCTAGTGCAGAAAACATGAAATAAAAACCAAGATTTATCATACAGTAGGAACCATGAAAGCCAAGATTTTTAATTAGCTGTTAGATAATTCTCAAATCAATTCAGTATGGCAGAATCTTTTCTTAGGGATACATGGGGGTGGAAAACTGGTCAAGGAAAATGTTGTCCACAGAATTAATTATATGAGATCATAACTGTAAGACCCCAGTTCCCGACAAGCTTCATAGACAAATAAAAGGTTGGTTAACCCATTTCTAATCTCCATCATATAAATCGACTAGAAGAGCTATATGAGTTTTAGCAGGTGACTAGTAAAGCAATGCCCTCCAAGTGGTGCTACAGCAATTCCAACCTTGCGCTCACTGCCTCAGTCCTTAAGGGAATGTGCTTTTCTGAGAGGTGGCAGGTTTATCCCAGATATGCCCAAACATGAATGCATGCTTTGTACTAGAGAATTAGTTATTAACGACTCACATTAGTGATGGGTTAACTCTTTATGGCTCCTGGCCCACTCCACCTAGAGACAAGAAAATAAAAAGTTGTCTGTACGTCCTTCAGCTTGCCTTCTGGTGCTAAATTCAACTTACTTCAAGTTCATGTGAAAATGCATTGGTCACTGAGAACCGTCAGTAATTCATCACGATGAGAAGACAGTCAGATCAAAACAAAAGTGGAAGACACCCTAGCCTACCCTACCCGCCCCCTCTCTCTCTCTCTCACACACACACACACACAGAGCATAGCCTTCCCCCCTTCCTCTTTTTACTAGTGGATGTTGCACTGGTCTTGATCTACACAGTCCATATATCATGGAGTAAAAGTCAACTCCTAATCTAGAAGACACCTGTGATTAATCTCCTACAAATCATTAACACCGAAGGGCATACTTAACTCATCTCAGAAGAAAAAAACAGAATTTACTTTTATTTTTAGTTAATAATATGTAAAATGGTGCAAAATCTTTCATAAATTTTGCAAAAATGAATATCAAGTTTTTTTTAAAAAGCAGAGCCCTAAGGTAAATTATAGTTGAGAATATAGGGCTGGATTTAGCTTCCACTGCAGTGAATAGGCATCTTTCCATTGACTCCACCTGAAGCTGCATTGGGTCAGTAATGAAAGTAATTACTGAAAACTACCAGCAACCCTAAGGGGTTCATGCCTCATCAAGAAGTGCACTCACCATTAATTAACATGGAATCCTATATTTGGGCTGGAAAATAAACCCGCAGGCCATAATTTTCACTCTTAGGTGTCTAAAATTAGACACTTCAGTCCACATTTATGGGGAATAATATATGTATGGGATGTCATACTCTGTGTAGCATATGTCTGTGTTTTAATATATCACATTAAGTCAGATCAAGCAATGGTCAAAAAGAGAGGGAGATGGGTATGTGTACGAGATAAACATGTACACCAGAACAAACAGCAGCTTTACTCTGTCCTTCTCATCACCTCACACACACATTTCTAGTTGCTGTGCCTCTGCAAACATGCAGGAGAAGCTTCTGACAAACTTGTTGCTCTCCACCCAAGCTTGAGTTCTAAGGTCAAGTCTGAGGGATCTGCCTTCAGCCACACCCACTTTTCCCCCTTTATATTCTCAACCCAGACTTTGGCTGCCTACAGCTGGGTGCATTCTGGGGTGCAAAACTCCTCTGTGGCTATTTCTGTGCTGCAGTGTCCAGGGGAGGATCCACCCCTTGAGATTGCTGTTAAGTGCAATGTGGATAAGTTGCTCTTCTGAGGTGATACCAGCGTGCAGAGGGAAACACTTCAAAGGAACATGATCCCTCACCTCCACCACCTCACATCAAAAGGGTCTGCCTTTTAAGATCTGCAGCCTGGGTGTCCTCCCCATTTCACTGATGCTGAGTATGGGAATAGCCACTGATGGCAAAGTGACTTCACCCCATCCTGTCAACTTTGACCTGGCCATGGTGACCTATATATTTGAAATAACTGATCTGGCATTTGCAACTGCAAAATAATTAAATTGCTGGCTTTAGAAAAAGCTCCAGATGGTTCAGAAAGCAATAGCCCGTCCTTATCATGTCAGTATACCAAGAGTTCATCACCCATGCCCCCACTCCTTATATTGGCTCCCTGTTAGATAACCTGCTCAAGGCTTCAGCCCTGATCTTCAGATCCCTTTGTGGAAGTAACCAAAGCTATCAAAAGGACTGTTTCATTCACATTTCCTACTAGGTTAAATTGGTTGAGGTTGGAATGGATTCATCTTTCACTCAAACTTCCTTCTCCCTCTGCAATTCAACTTGAAAAGGGCATAAACAAAACACATCTGAAGATTATCTAGTTCTTTTGAGCAGTTTTAGACCCAACAGATTGCATACTAGACCCTGTGAAATCCCACTTATTTCAGTAGAATTGCATGGGTCATAAGGCAGTATAGAATTTGGCCCACAATATTCACGCCTGTTCAATACTTCCCAAAGTGACTTTCTGCCCTCATGTAATGGGTGCACCAGAAAGATTTCCATTCTAATGTTATATTGAAAATAACAGCCACTACTGGAATTAATGGCTTGTGAACCAAAAGCTTCTCTAAATGCACAAGATCTGAATCAAAGCCGGTGGAAATTTGGAAAAATAAGTGCATGCATTCTCTCATCTCATCAGTCATCTACATATATATATACACCTATATAAATGGACATAAAATCAGTTAATATATTGGAAAATACTGCAAAGATTTCATTTTAATTCAGAGATTTGCATATTTCGTGAGCTTTGAATTCTGTATTTCACTATATCTCCATGGAGACAAGAAGGTGTTTTATGCATTGTAGCTTTCTCATTCCAATAAAGTGGAAAACCAAGAACTACATTCTGTAATATTTTTTGAGCAGTAGGGATAAGGAAAATAAACTGGCTTTGTTGAATAGCTCCTTAGTCAATACTTCTCTCCATTACACCAGTACATATCCAAAGTAACAACGCTGAGGTATGTGGAATTACACCACTGCAACAGAATAACTTGCCCCATTTCCATTCAATATGACATGATGAAAGTGTGCTCTCTCATAGGACGGTGCATGGCTTTTGCAGCAGAGGTGAGAGGGATGAGGATGACTCGTTATCAAATAGAGCTTTTCAAACTCTTTTATGGGACATGATCTGCAGTGCTATTGCTAGAAGCAATTGCCAAGTGGAATTGTAGTTCCTGTTATTGTTTTTTCAGCAGGATCTCAGACCTATGTCATACTGAAAGAGGTACAGTGCACCATTAAAAACAAACTAGCTCTTCTTCCCAGGAGTAGATGAGGAATAGTGTCAGATACCATCAAAGAGAGAAAAGACTCAAATAATACAAGCAACAGTATGAATGCTACACAATAGTGCCGCACAACTGTGCCAGGACTTCATTGGTCAAATTTATTATAAGAGTAAACCATAGAGTTCAAGGGGGGGAAAGAAGGTTTCTGGTTAAAAACTAGCTAGCAGTAAGGAGTCCTGGCTTTGCCACAGACCCTGGGCACAGTGCTTAAGCCTTGATTTAGGACAGCCCTTAATCTTAATGTTAAGCATGTGACATCAATGGGACTTAAGCACATGGTTAAGTGCTGTTCTGATTAGGGAGGCTTTCTTGCATTGGGGCCTTAACCTCTGCTCAGTTTTCTTTATCTGTGAAATGGGGATGTAAGGAGGTGGAAAAAAGACGGCCATTGACAGAACATTGCTTTCAGGGTCTCTTCCCACAGTCTCTCTCTTTAAAATGGCCAGTTGGGAGCCAGCATGGAGGCCCACGTAGAGGTTAAGTTTTAAGACATTAAAACAAACAAGTCTTTGATCTCTTATTTAGAGGACTTCTCCTCCATCCCCCACTTTGGCTTTAAAGGTACAATTTTTCTTCTGGCCTCTCAATCTTATACATATGGAAGCTGTGTATTGGGAAAAATAAGGCAGAAGCAACTCAGGAGTCTCTTTAAGCATCTCTTTGTACAACAGATTTTCCCAGTCTTTCTAGCCTGCCTTTCAGGTGCCATCCAGTGTTGCTGGAGGTGGTGCTTTAGTAGTAAGTTGGACACAGTTAACTCAGCGACAGGGCTAATGAATGAAACCTTATTGTGGTAGCACCTAATGGCCCGATCAGGGCCTCATTGTGCTAGGCACTGAATAAACACATAATAGGAAGAGTTCTGAAGTTTCAATATTCAGGCTGATTCATTCTATTTTAAAAGATGGAGGATCTTGTGAAGTAATCAGACAATAACTGGACTTTACATTTGGACACACTATTAGATCAGCCAGTCCATTTCCCAGGGGCATGTAGAGAAATCAGAAGGGCTGTGCATGGGTGGCTGATACTCATGGATTAAAGCTAGCAACATTGCAATTGCAGAGACAGTTATAAGGAAAAATTAGAATTGAGACTGCCTTAAAATATGAATTTAAGAATTCTTCATTTTCCAAACTCTGTTGGTTAAGTTCCTTAGTTTTGATTTCTTTTACATTATTTTACGTTTAATGCTGTCAACTTCCTTTGAAGTCGTGAGCCAAGGTTTTCAACAGTGTTAGTGGTACGGTTGCCAGTTTTGGTTGGACATATTTCTAGACGTTTCATCATATGACAATCTTTAATTCAAGATTAATCTTTAATTCCTGGAAACTCCAGGAAAATCCTGGAGGCTTGGCAACCCTAGATCATGGGTATCTACATTTTTGGATATCCTACTTGATGCACCACAGAGAGATCTGATTTTCCAAAAGGGTTGGCACTAAAAATCAGGCCCCTTTAAGATGTCACAAGTTAGGCACCCAAAAACTTGAAGCCCTCAAAATCACCAGCCACTTTAGAAAATCTTGAGCTTTATTTCCTCCATATTTTGTAGTTGAGGCCTACCTGAAAAATGTAAATCAAAGAATGATTATTAGAAATTTTATTTAACCTTATACAAGATACAAAGAGCACCTGTATACCCATCTTAGGCACAACTTTATATCAAAGATGTCCCTTTATTATGATTAAGCTAAAGCAATTCCATCTCATTTGGCTTCCAAGTAGCAAACAAAGCAAATTAAAAACTGAAATAATACCTTCTTTCCAGCACCGGTCACCTCTATAATTCCTCCCCCTTTTCAAATGCTCAGGGGGAAAGAGATGGACTTTACAGCACATTCTGAAGGTGATCAGATGTGGGCTACTTTGAAACAAGGGCAGGGTGAGGGGGAAGGAGCAACTTTCAAAACTAAAAAGGTCTTCACAGAGAATGCCCTGCCAGTAGTTCCTTTTTCATAGCGAGGAGGCTCCAGCTCAAGCATCTCTGCTGCTCATAACTGTAGTAGATAGCATGGTAGGTTAGTCATTGACCTGTAAAGCCCCAAATGGTTTGAGACCCATGACATTCCAACCTGGGAGGATGACAAGGCTTCATAGGTGAAGTTCTTATGGAAAACAGCCAGCCAGTACAGAGAAGCACAGGATTAAGCACTTGGCTCTGTGGCTAGATCAATAAGCATTATTGTGATGGGGTGCCCACTCACTTCCTCCTGGTTACTGTTGGTATTAGCTCTCACCAAGCATTACACCCTTCTTTAGCAGTGTCTTTCCCATCAACCTTTCGCCCTGTAGGCCTCTTTCACTTCAGGAACCACAGCCTCTTCTTCTCAACTCAGCCCCCTGGCCAGGTCACTATGAGTGTTTTCCCTTCTAGGGGGAGGTAACAAAGTCTTCACAGAACAAATTGTCTCAGGCAGTCTTCTGCCTGGTCTGTGCCACATCCCCAGTGGCTGGTAGGGGAACCCAGGCCCACCCTCTACTCTGGGTTCCAGCTCAGGAACCTTCTAATCTAATGCCAAGATCTGCATTCCAATTCCTTGCTGCTTTTCCCCTGAGCCTTCTCCTGCCTCCCACGTAGGGACAGGGGTGGCTGTAGGCATTTTGCCACCCCAAGCATGGCAGGGGCAGGCAGGCGGCCTTTGGCGGCTTACCTGCGGAGGGTCCGCTGGTCCCACGGCTTCAGCAGACCTCCCGTGTGAGTCTGCGGGAGGTCCGCTGAAGCTGCGGGACTAGCGAACCCTCCGCAGGCAAGCCGCCAAAGGCAGCCTGCCTGCCGCCCTTGTGGCACTGGCAGAGCGCCCCCCACAGCTTGCCACCTCAAGCACGCGCTTGGCATGCTGGGGCCTGGAGCCACCCCTGCCTAGGGAGTAACTGTGGACTATCCTCTACAGTCCTGAGCACACCTCCCTCAAAATGGCTGCAGACCACTTCCTTGCAGCCCCCCTTCTGCTACCAGCTACCTGGATTTATACAGGCCCCTCCTGTTCCTGTCCAGCTGAGCCTCATGTCCGATTAATCAATCCCTGCTCCTTAGCTCCTCCTCCAGGTGCCACCTACAAGCTAATTAGGCCTAATTTACCCTCTCAGGGCCATTGTGGGGAGTACACCCCATCACAACTATACAAGAATATGTGGGATGTTCATGAGTAACAGAATGACATTTGTTGTTTTTCCTTGCTGTTCTTTATAATAGTAAAGGAACATCACTCTTGATAAATAATTTTGCTGCCCATTGCAGTTCCTCCATTTGAGGACTGTAAACAGGTGCGCTTACCCCTGTGGCGCCTCCTGCTGGTCACTTCGGGAATTAGCTCAATAGTCCAGCTCAGAGCACCCTCTGCAGGCCAGTAATCCACCTGTCCTGGCTGGCCCCCGTGTCACTCCCTGGACCTGGTGCCCTTTTACATGGGGTTCTGCCCCCTGGCAGCAACCCCTTTTCCTTAGGGTTTCCCTTCCCTGGGAACCCTCCATCCTCTATCCCCACTTTGCTTCAGTATTGGCTACTGCCAGTCATTGTCTAGCCCTACGCCCTGGGGCAGACTGCAGTATCAGCCACTCATCATCAGCAAAGGGGTTTGGACCTGCTGCCTTGGCCTACCCCTGGGTTGCACCCTGCAACCCTAGTACCTCTTGGCCTAATCCTAGGCCACAGCCTAGGGCTTTCCAGCCTAGGTACCTTGTCTAGTTCCCAGCAGCCAGGCCCTTCTCCCTCTACAGCCAGAGGAAGACTCTTTTTTGCTTCTGGGTCCCCTGGCCTTCTTATACAGTCTTGTTGCTCACTTTGGGGCATGACCCCCAGCTGCAGCCACTCCCGCCATCAGCCCAGGCATCTGGCTCCAGCTATGGCCCCTTGCCAGGGCTGTTTTAACTCTTTGTCTCCCGGAGCAGGAGTCCACCCTGCTACACGGACCTACACTGGGACTGAGTTTTTGTTACATGTCAGAAAAGAAGAACTGGGTGTGGGATGGTGGGAAAAGATTATTTATTTTTTTCAGCCTGGATTTGATTGATAGTCTTAAGTATTTTGTAAAGTGGGTCATCATATTACAGGGCTAAAGTTTTCAGGTAGGCTTCAGCCCAGCCTTCCTTATACACATGCACTTTATACCCATATTCTATGAGCCATAAAATTTGCTGTAAAAGCAGCAGAGAGTCCTGTGGCACCTTATAGAGTAACAGATGTTTTGGAGCATGAGCTTTTGTGGGTGAATATCCACTTCGTCGGATGCATGTAGTGGAAATTTCCAGGGGCAGGTATATATATGCAAGCAAGAAGCAGGCTACCTGTCCCTGGAAATTTCCACTACATGCATCTGACGAAGTGGGTATTCACCCACAAAAGCTCATGCTCCAAAATGTCTGTTAGTCTATAAGGTGCCGCAGGACTCTTTGCTGCTTTTACAGATCCAGACTAACATGGCTACCCCTCTGATACATAAAATTTGCTGGTGCAAATGTGATTAGTTAGCCAGCCAAATGCTAATATTTATGCCTTTAATTCATTGTGGATACAAAAGAAAATGCAACTGGAACTTTTGCAGATAAAAAATATTACAGGCACACATTTTCCAGGTCCAAGTTTCATCTACAGAAGGGAGGCAGCATTTGAAAGTGTAGCTTTTATGTTCTAAGGTAGGCTGTACAAAACGCTCTAGTAAATAAAAATAGGGGGAATAGTTTACCTAGCTCACAGAACATGAAGCTTAATTAAAGGAGTTATGGTACATTGAGACCTATTGATGGAGGACATTATAAACATTCAAGGAATTATTAATATATGGTGGATTTCACAGGAAAAAGATGTATGGTACTGCTACAAAGTTTCTTACAGTTACAACAATAAAAGTCAATGGTTGGTAATAGTAAACAGAGTTGTGTGTAATCAGTTGGCAGCTGGTATTACTTGTGAGAAGAATAAGAGGTGGGTTTTCTGGTTTAAGCTAGCAGACTGGTGGAGAGAGCTGTGTGGATTGCCCTAGTTAGCCAGGGCTGAGGAGGGCAGGTGGGGAAGCCAGTACAAATTACCGTGGCCTGTCGGTCTGGAAGGGGACCTAGGACACGGCTTCCTTGGCCCTGTTTAGCTGGTCTGCCCTTGCTGGGGGGCCCAAAAAATTTTTTTCACTGGGGCCCGAACCCACTCTCGGCGGCCCTGCAGATAGCTGCTGCAGAGAAATTACTTCCCTTTGTCAAAGTTCTCAGTTTCTCATTCATTCATTCATGAGGAGAAACTGAGAAGGCAGAGTTAGCAGAGCAGGGCAAGAGAATGGTGATTAGAGTGATATAGATAGGAGAATTGAAGGAGGATGGTAAACTTATGCAAATGAATAGTGCATGGATGTACACACACTTTACAAAAGTAGTGAATACTTTTCTTCTCATTCCCAGAATAACATCCAGAATGAAAGCTGTCACACTGGAGCCAATTGCTTCTGTCCTATTCAGCATACACAGCACTGTTGCCTGCAACTGTTTTTCATATTGAAGTTTCAACTTTTAGAGATTGGGTCATATTCCGAGGTAATGAAAAAGGTGATGTAAGCTAGACAACCTTTAGACACCCTTATATACTCCTTTAGACCTACGTACATCCTCTCTACCAATATACAAAGAAGTTAGCATAATTTGTACATCAAGAAACTGGAAATAGAATGGGGGCACTTTAATAGACATCTTCTGGCTCCACAACGTAAGAATGGCTGTATTAAGTCAGATCAGGTCCATCTAGTCCACATCTGGCCAGTGCCAGATGCTTCCAAGGGAATGAACAGAACAGGACAATCATCAAGTGATCCACCCTGTTATCCACTCCCAGCATCTGTCAGTCAGAGGTTTAGAGACACCCAGGCCATCGGATTGCATCTCTGAGCATCCTGGCTAATAGTCATTGATGGACCTATCCTCCATGAACTTATATAATTATTTTTTGAATCCAGTTATACTTTGGCCTTCACAACATCCCCTGGCAATGAGTTCCACAGGTTGACTGTGCATTATGTGAAGTACTTCCTTTTGTTTGTTTTAAGCCTGCTGCTTATTAAATTCACTGGGTGACTCCTGGTTCTGGTGTTATGGGAATGGGTAAGTAACACTTCCTTATTTGCTTTCTCTATACCATTCTTGATGTTATAGATCTCTATCATATTACCCTTAGTTATTTCTTTTCCAAGCTGAACAATACCAGTCTTTTAAATCTCTCCTTTTACGGAAGCTGTTCCGTAACCCTCATCTCTTTTGTTGCCTTCCTGTGTACCTTTTCCATTGTTAATATATCTTTTTTGAAATGGGGCAACCAGAACTGCAGACAGAATTCAAGATGTGGGTCTATCATGGATTTATACAGTAGCATATACAGTCTTTTTATCTATCCCTTTTCTAATGGCTCCTAACATTCTGTCAGCTTTTTGACTGCTGCAGCACACTGAGTGGATGTTTTCAGAGAACTATCCACAGAGACTCCAAGATCTCTTTCTTGAGTGGTAACAGCTAATTTAGATACCATCATTTTGTATGTATCCTTGGGATTATGTTGTCTAATGTGCATTACTTTGCATTTATCAAAATTGAATGTCATCTGCCATTTTGTTGCCCACTCACCCAGTTTTGTGAGATCCCTTTGTAACTCTTTGCAGTCTGCTTTGGACTTATCTTAAGTAATTCTGTATTATCTGCAAACTTTGCCATCTCACTGTTTACCCCATTTTCCAGATCATTTATGAACATGTTGAACAGCAATGGTCCCACAACACATCTCTGGGAGACCCTACAATTTACCTCTTCCCATTTTAACAATGGACCATTTATTCCTACCCTTTGTTTACTGTCTTTTAACCAGTTACTGATCCATGAGAGGACCTTTCCTCTTATCCCAGGACTGCTCACTTTGCTTAGAGCCTTTGATGAGGGACCTTGTCAAAAGCTTTCTGAAAGTCCAGGTATACATATCCACTGGATCACCCTTGTTTACATGCTTGTTGACCTCCTCAAAAGAACTCTAATAGATTGGTGAGACATGGTTTCCCTTAACAAAAGCCTATTGACTCTTCCCCAACATATTCTGTTCATCTATGTGTCTGATAATTCTATTCTTTACTATAATTTCAACCAATGTGCCTGGTACTGAAGTTAGGCTTATTGGCCTGTAATTGCCAGGATCGCCTCTGGAGCATGTTTAAAAAATTGGCATCATATTAGGTATTCTCCAGTCATGTAGTACAGAAGCTGATTTAAGCAACAGGTTACATATCAAGTTAGTGCTCTGCACTGCCATCTGGAAGACTGGTTTTGATTTTCAGTTTCATGCTACCTGGGCTGGCAAAAGCTGAAGTGCAGTATGGGCATACTCCTACCTGCCCCTACATCATAAAGTGGAGGAAGATGCAGAAATTAGGCTGCTTACAAGCTATGCCAATTTAGAATCCCTAGATTTACTTGCCCCCTCATTACTAATGTGTAAAAGAATCGAACCTGGAGAAAGAAAGCCTAAATCCAGTGGAGTGTAAGTTAATGTGAGTAAGGATCTAATTTACACTACCTTAATGCCGCACTTCTGAATATACTACCTGAATGCCTCACTTCCTGTCTTTGAGGAAATTCAGCTCATTAGCTATCAGAAACTGAGTTGTTCCTAGGACTGTCTGAAAAGTCTTGTACCTTAAAAAAAAAAAGAGGAGTTTCTAGCCTTTGACAGTTTTGCAAAATGTGGAAAAAATATATTTAAACAAGACAGCTTGTATAAACATTTTCCATAACTGTAAGAAATGTTTTTATCAATGAAGAGTCAGGATAATTTGCACAAGATTTGCCACTTGATTTTGAAAGTTGCAATCTATGAAGATGAGAGACATTTTGAGCTCTGCAAATGTGCATTATTTCACAAAGATACTTCCTTTTCCCTTGTAAAGGTGTAAAACACACAGAAGTCTCCTTCACTTTGAGCAGTTGCAGGCTTAAAAAAAGAGAGAGAGAGAGAGAGAGAGAGAGCAAGAAGGCCAATTCCAGGGCTCAGAGTGAAAGGTTGTTGAAAAGAGTAACCAGCCATGACTAATAACTGCATTGTGCTGGGTATTTGTAGGGATTCTGTTGTGAACCACTAAGTGTGTGAAACAAGATCATTTGGTGGGAGTAACGCAGGTGGCACATGGTGGAACTTAAATATAAATAGAAGGTTCTGTACAAGATCAAGTGACTGGAGGTAGATGGAGAACCAATACAATAATAGGAGTGGTACTCCCTTGTAGTTATTAATGACTGCTCCGTTCATTGAATACAAGTGGTGCTTTTTCCTACTTCACAAGGCTATTATGAGGATTAATGTTCATACAGCTTTTGATGATGATATATAGCACTGTGTAAGTGCCAAGCCCTACATTAGAGCTAAGAATTATTATGAAAGTGGAGAATTAATATCAGGTGAAGCAAATGCTTTTCATAATTCAAAAGTGTTCATTGGATGGTGTGACAACCAATATTATGAGAAATGTTCATTTGTATTTCCCTCAGCGTGTATGTATCCTTGGTGCAACACTCACTATCCATGTTTCAACACTTTGAACCTCCCTCTGCCCCAGCACTAATTTATAACTACCATCCTACCTGCTCAAGCACACTGGATAGGACTCCTTGAAGCCATCTTAATCAGCTTTTAATAAATTGGAAGAGTTGCTGGGAAGCAATTGAGGTAATTCCTTCTATTACCAGTACTTACATGGTCCCAAATTACTGTAGTATTTTTGTGTCTCACAATTTTTAACACCCTTGTAAGGCAGGGAAATGCTATTATTCTCACTATGCAAATCAGGAACAGCAGCACCACGTGGCAGGGTCACATAGGAGGTCTGCAGCAAAACATAGAATTGAATCACTAAGCACCTTAACCTCTTCATGGCGGGGGTGGGGTTGGGAATACCCCTACTGCACTTTTACCAACCCAGGTAGCATGAAATTGAAAATCAAAGCCAATCTTCCAGCTGGCAGTGCAGAGAACTGTCTGTATGCCACTGGTTCTTCAAGGAATGTCACATTAATTACAGCTTCCATTTTCTATGCAACGTTTTTCTTCCTTTCCACCACCTTAACCAAATCACCAACTTTTTGCCCTTTAATTGACTTTCCCTAGTCTCAAATTCATACTTGTCCTCCCTGTCAAAGCTCTGCCCCATCTCAACTCATTTTGTACTCACATTAACTGCCTATGCTTCTCTAACACCTCCAGCCTATAAGTCACTTCCTGGTTTACTTCTACTATTCTTCTCTTTGCACCTTCTTCTATGCCACTGTTTGTGCACCGAAGAATCAGCCTAAGTATTTTAAGGAAGACTACCAATAACGATACATCAAAGTGAAAATTAACTTTCTGGAAACAGATCTGTGCTACTTTAGTAACTGGCCATTTGTTAAGTATCAGAGGGGTAGCCGTGTTAGTCTGGATCTGTAAAAGCAGCAAAGAATCCTGTGGCACTTTATAGACTACAGATTTTTGGAGCATGAGCTTTGTGGGTGAATACCACTGCGTCAGATGCATGTAGTGAAAATTTCCGGGGGCAGGTATATATATGCAAGCAAGCTAGAGATAACGAGGTTAGTTCAATCAGGGAGGATGAGGCCCTGTCTAGCAGTTGAGGTGTGAAAACCAAGGGAGGAGAAACTGGTTTGTAGTTGGCAAGCCATTCACAGTCTTTGTTTAATCCTGAGCTGATGGTGTCAAATTTGCAGATGAACTGAAGCTCAGCATTTCTCTTGAAGTCTGGTCCTGAAGTTTTTTTGCTGCAGGATGGCCCCTTAAGATCTGCTATAGTGTGGCCGGGGAGGTTGAAGTGTTCTCCTACAGGTTTTTGTATATTGCCATTCCTAATGTCTGATTTGTGTCCTTTATCCTTTCCGTAGAGACTGTCCAGTTTGGCGATGTACATACAAGGGGCATTGCTGGCATATGATGGCATATATTACATTGGTGAACGTGCAGTGAATGAATGGTGATGGTGTGGCTGATCTGGTTAGTCCTGTGATGGTGTCGCTGGTGTAAAATGTGGGCAGAGTTGGCATTGAGGTTTGTTGCATGGATTGGTTCCTGAGCTGGAGTTACTACGGTGCGGTGTGCAGTTACTGGTGAGAATATGTTTCAGGTTGGCAAGTTGTCTGTGGCGAGCATTGGCCTGCCACCCAAGGCATGTGAAAGTGGTGGATCATTGTCCAAGATGAGTTGTAGATCCCTGATGATGTGTGGAGGGTTTAGCTGGGGACTGTATGTGATGGCAGGGAGTCCTGTTGGTTTCTTTCTTGGGTTTGTTTGCAGTAGGAGGCTTCTGGGTACACATCTGGCTCTGTTGATCTGTTTCTTTATTTCTCCGTGCAGGTATTGTAGTTTTGAGAATGCTTGTGGAGATTTTGTAGGTGTTGGTCTCGTCTGAGGGGTTAGAGCAGATGCGGTTGTACCTCAGTGCTTGGCTGTAGACAATGGATCGTGTGATGTGCCTGGGATGGAAGCTGGAGGCATGAAGGTAGGCATAGTGGTCAGCAGGTTTTCGGTATAGGGTGATGTTAATGTGACCAATCACTTATTTGCAATGGTGGGTGTCTATGAAGTGGACCTCCCATGTAGATTGGTCCAGGCTGAAGTTGATGATGGGGGAAGCTGTTGAAATCATGGTGGAATTTTTCCACGAGTCTCCTTCCATGGGTCCAGATGATGAAGATGTCACAACGTAGCATAGGTAGAGAAGGGCGTGAGTGGACGAGAGCTGAGGAAGCGTTGTTCCAGGTCGGCCATAAAAATATTGGCATATTGTGGGGCCATGCAGGTGCCCATAGTGGTGCCACTGATCTGGAGATATATATTGTCATCAAATTTGAAATAGTTGTGTTGAGTATAAAGGGCACAGAGCTCAGCAGCCAGTTGTGCTGTGGCATCATCAGGGATACTATTCTGACAGCTTGTATTCCATCTGTGTGTGGGATGTTTGTGTAGAGACCTCTACATCCATGGTGGCTAGGATGGTGTTTTCTGGAAGGTCACCAATGCATTGTAGTTTCTCAGGAAATCAGTGGTGTCACGGAGATAGCTGGGAGTGCTGGTGGCATAGGGTCTGAGTAGAGAGTCCACATATCCAGACAGTCCTTCGTTGAGAGTGCCAATGCCCGAGTGATGGGGCGTCCAGGATTTCCGGTTTGTGGATTTGGTAGAGATAGAAAAACCCTGGTCGAGCTTCTAACGTATGTTGATTTGTCCGTCGGTTAGTGTACAGAGTGTCCGAGTAGATAGTGCAGTTCTTAGTGTATTCCTCAGTGGATCTGAGGGAAGTGGCCTGTTAGAATTGTATTGGAGAGTTGTCTGGCGGCCTCCTTTTGGTAGTCAGACCTATTCATGATGACAACAGCATCTCTTTATCAGCCTCTTTGATGTAATGTCAGGTGGTTTCTGAGCTGTGGATGGCATTCCGTTTCTGCACAACTTAGGGTTATGAGGCAAGCAATGTTGTTTTCCACAATTTCGCCTGTGCACGTCGGAGGAAGCATTCAATGTATAGGTCCAGACTGTCATTTCGACACTCAGGAGGAGTCCATGTGAAGTTCTATGTGCTGTTGGTGGAGAGTACCTGTGTATCAGTGCACTGTTCAGTTGTTGTCCTGAAAGTATTCTTTGAGTCAGAGACGATGAAGTAGGCTTCCAGATCGTCCACAGAACTGATATCTTTTTGGTGGGGGTGGCAGGGCAGAAGAGAGTCCCGAGACAGACAGACTTTTCTTCTGGGCTGGTGTGTAGTTGGATAGATTGACGATATTGCTGGATGCGTTAGGGGGTACCAAGCACTGAGGTACAGTCGCATCTGCTCTAACCCCTCAGGCAGAGACCAACACCTACAAAATCTCACCAAGCATTCTCAAAACTACAATACCTGCACGAGGAAATAAAGAAACAGATCAACAGAGCCAGATGTGTACCCAGAAGCCTCCTACTGCAAGACAAACCAAGAAAGAAACCAACAGGACTCCACTGGCCATCACATACAGTCCCCAGACTAAAACCCTCCACACATCATCGGGATCTACAACTCATCTTGGACAATGATCCCACACTTTCACATGCCTTGGGTGGCAGGCCAATGCTCGCCACAGACAACTTGCCACTGAAACATATCTCGACCAGTAACTGCACACCGCACCGTAGTAACTCCACTCAGGAACCAATCCAGCAACAAACCTCAATGCCAACTCTGCCCACAATTCTACACCAAGCGACACCAATCACAGGACCTAAGCGAGAGCAGCCACACCATCACCAGATTCATCACATGCACGCATTCCCAAATGTAATATATGCCAATCAATATGCCGCAATTGCCCTCTTGTATAGTAACATTCGGCAAACTGGACAGTCTCTACGGAAGGAAATGGACACAATCGACATTAGGAATGCAATATACAAAGACCTGTAGGAGAACACTTCAACCTCCCCGCGCCACACTATAGCAGATCTTAAGTGGCCATCCTGCAGCAAAAAACTTCAGGACCAGACTTCAAAGAGAAACTGTGAGTTCAGTTCATTCGCAAATTTGGACCATCAGCTCAGGATTAAACAAAGACTGTGAAGGCTTGCCAACTACAAAACCAGTTTCTCCTCCCTTGGTTTTCACACCTCAACTGCTAGAACAGGGCCTCATCCTCCCTGATTGAACTAACCTCGTTATCTCTAGCTTGCTTGCATATATATACCTGCCCCCGGAAATTTTCACTACATGCATCTGACGCAGTGGGTATTCACCCACGAAAGCTCATGCTCCAAAACATCTGTTAGTCTATAATGTGCCACAGGATTCTTTGTGGCCATTTGATATATTGTGTCTGAACTAGTTTGACTTGTAATTAATGTATAAACTCTTCGGGGCATGGACTATGTTTTTCTGTCTGGTTTGTAGACCACTGCCCACATTAAAGATGTTCATATATTTTAACAGTTAATATTTTGTACACAAAAGAAATTTTCTTCATGTTGCCTCTTCAGCTTCACACTGTGATCTTAAAAGTACACATTTCTTTTGTAAGTGTTTTACACAATCTGAATGTAGGCTGCGGAATTATGAGAGATAGGAATATTCTTAATTAAATTAAATACCTTAATTTCATGCCCATTATAGATTTTAAAGTTACAGACCAAAGATTTCCATTCTTGTGCATTGTTGCCATAGCTTTGCATGCAAACCAGGCACAAATACAGAAATTAAAATAAATAAATAAATAAATAAAAACTGACCCTTTAACAGAGGTTATTATTTAACAACATTTGAATGTACATTCATAATTATACCCAGGGACCTTTAACAGTGGGTCCCCTGTTTTCCTCCACTACCAGCTCACATCCTGTTCAAGGCTTCTAATTGTGGCAACTTTCCTTGGGAAGCATTGGGCTGAATGGGATTCCATTTACAGCCTAAAAGTGATACCCTACCATCAATTAAAATGACCACTGCAAAACAATGCAGAACTGTCTTCCCAGAAAGCAAGCATAGTTCCTATACAGTCTTCTGACACCCAGACAGCTGAGGAGGCTGGGGGGAAGAGAGGTGCCAGTCTTGGTGTGGGGGAGGGGAAAGGGACATGTATAGTTCCTTCTGTAGTTCATCATGACATTAAATCCATTAAATTCCTTGAAGATGGGCCTAGGACACTGCAATAGAGGTTTAAGTATGTTCATGATCCTAGCCCCATGACATGTGGAATAACCTATGTAATTATATTCCCCTTAGTGCTTCAGAGAAGTCCCAGTGACTGTAATACATGCTAACTTAATCTTAGCCACAGTAAAATGTGTTTCTAATTTACAAATTCGGCAATTTTTCAGTAAGAATTGTTGCACTTTGTCTGATCTATTCTCAAAATACGGAAGTGCTTGAAGCATGACCACCTGCAATAACAGATTACTGTTCCCTAAAATATTGCCATACACCTACAATGTGGAGGCATAAAGCTTCTCTAAAAAAGAGCTTTGTTATTTTTTCTAAAAAAAAGAAATGATCCCAAAGTAAAGCCGGTTTTCAGCAGCCTTTCTGCTCCCAAATGCAACTGGCATCAAAGTCTAATGAAAACCTGTTTGCGGACACTGGATCTGATCCAAGGTACACTATTGGCATATTCCAGATCCCTTGGGACATGACTCATAAAAAACACAAGGCTGTCATCAGATGGCTGGTGGCTCAAATAAATCAAATTTACTTTGAAAATTGAGGCATACCAAAATTTTATTAGGTGAAACTGGCATTTCTTAAAGCCAACTTGCACATATATATTTTTATTACTTACAGCAGTTTAAAAGTATGCTACCAATCATATGCAAAACAAGAGGAGATTGCAAATGTACATTTTTTACTGGGTGGCAGGAGGAACTATGTTGTTTTTTTTTAAAAAAAGTACTAACTAATACTGCATGCTTATAATAGATGGCACTGAAGAATGGACCTCAGCGTTTATTTTATTACCAGAAGTGCTTTGGTGCAAACTTCTGCACATCTTCCATTCATGCTCCTTAGCACTAATCTTAAAGAATGACTTTTATTAGAGAGTAATTGGTCATTAAAACAATCAGCTGCATGCAAGGATGACAGATAATGTTTGCAATGTGCATTTACAAGAAACAGACATGAATACAACTAAAGCCCTTGATGATCTAAAATGGATCAGATCTTCAAAGGTCTAGTGCTGCTTGTGTGCTGCATATGGTGAGGCAGTTTCCAAGACAGTCAGACCAAGAACGTAATGAGGATTGACAGCCCAAGTGTAGCTGAATACAATCCATGAGCACCAAAATTCTTCATTTTTGACTGAAATTTGTACTGTTTATATTTTTCTTAATCATATCCTGTAAGGGGACTATTCATGTGTCTAACTTTCCATTTGTTGTATCCAATTGAACCTACATTACCCATAGGGTTAGATTTTTACCAGTCAATGTTAATTTCGCTGAGTTGCACACAAACAGAGGACAAATATTTCTACCAACAGTGAAAGTTTACAGATAGGCAAAGTAAGAAAAAAGCTACTTGAGAACTTAGAGTTTAAGGATATTTACTTTGTATACTTTGATGTATAATGTGGACAATTCATATTTTAAGGTTACAAAGCTTTAACTTTCTGCATCTCAACATGTACATTATTAAATAGTCATTTTCTAACCCCCTCTCCCCAATTCTCACAACTGTGAAAGTTAAAAAGACCTTCTAAAAATCAGAAAAAGTGCCATTTTTTAGAATTTCAACAGATGTTCTGCCAAGCCTAATTATCCATCACATTCAAACCTCAGGAACAAATTTTGCTTTCATTGACATCATTTAAACTCTCTCTGGGCTCACTAAGGACCAGAATTTGTTACACTTACTCATGCTGAGTAAGGTACAACTCCTCAAATTATCACGCTAAAAACCCAAGGGCTGTCTAAACAGGTGTAAGTGTGCTACAAAATAGCCTTCACTTTAAAGAGTGTATATGTATAGATATATCTATAAGAAGCTGAGGAAAGACAAGGCCAAAGACAAGGCACGCCTGCGGAAGGTCCACCGGAGCCGCAGGACCAGCAGACCCTCCTCAGGCACACCTGTGGGAGGTCCACTGGAGCCGCCTGCCACCCTGCCGGTGACCGGCAGAGTGCCCCCCACGGCATACCGCCCCAAGCACGCGCTTGGCGTGCTGGGGCCTGGAGCCGCTCCTGATTTGGACATACACCTCTATCCTGATATAACGCTGTCCAAGGGAGCCAAAATATGTGACGGCATTATAGGTGAAACCGTGTTATATAGAACTTGCTTTGATCCACTGAAGTGTGCAGCCCTCCCTCCCCCTGCACCCGGGAGCACTGCTTTACCACGTTATATCCGAATTCATGTTATATCAAGTCACATTATATTGGGGTAGAGGTATATGATTTTTAGTACACGCCTATAGCTAATCTTTGGTTACCAACTAACCATACTGTCAAAACCTTACCTTCATCTCGACTTGTTCTGGATTTCCCGTAGGTTCCAGTGTGGAATGGACAGGGCCAGATTAAACCAAGAGGTATCCTTGTCTCCCACCCTCATGCTGTGGCCACAGCCCATGCTATGCCTGTCTCTCCCACAGTCTAGCTCTGCCCATTCTTTGAATAACAGGGCCAATTATACAAGATTACTCTACTGGGAGACTCCCCTTTGGGCTGACTAGGTCTCGCCCGACCACTGTTCCCTGTCTTTGGGAGGACTGAGGGCTGTCCCAGAAGAAGGACTCTGCCTTCTCCCACTTCCCTGTGAATCAAACCCCTCCAATGCCAGTCCGGCAGGACTATGAGGATTGGTGGCAGAGAAGGCCTACCAGCACTCATCTCCCCCAGGACACACATATTCTTCCCTTCTGGGATGATGTAAGCAGTTCATCACCACCACCACCTCAAGCAGCAGGTTTTGGAGTTCCAAACCAGTAAGGTAAGACAGTCAACACCTCTTGGCGCTGTTGTCGCAGTACTGTCTGTAGACAGCCTGATTCAGTTATACTCTGTTCGTATTTTCAAGGATCTCTTTGCAACTAAGAGGGCTAGTAACAGGGTTTAAGAAATAAAAAAAAAAGGCTGACATTCTGAAGTAATCAGAGGACTCTGAGACCCACAGCCCTAGGCACCTGCCCATTCTTTAATCCAGCCCTGGTAATGAGCCCATGGGTTTAACTGACATGAAAATCCAAGCCAGAAAGTACAGATTTCCCATAAGCGAATGGAAGATTGGTAGAACAAGTACATATAAGCAAGTGGGGGCTAGATCTGCAAGGAACAGAGCTCTAGCTAGATCTTTTATACAGATATCACATTATGGCCATAGTTTATTGGCCTAATTTTAAAGAAGTAGAGTCCTTGAGAGAGTAATTCCTTTCAGGCTGGCAACCTTTCATTTTAAATACTGTAGATGTATTTCTACAATGCAGAAATACATTTCCAAAGTAATCCTTACTAAATAAAATACAGTTAAATAGCCTAGATTTCTCCCTCCCCCCGCCCCAAGTTTTACTACTGGGCTACATTTTGGCCAAGAGGGAGACACGAGTCCCTATTCTACTCCCATCAAGTCAAAAGCAGAACTCTCATTGATTTCAGTGGGAAAAGGTCAAGGCAAAGAGACAACAGGCCTCTAAGAGGTTTAAAAAAAATCAGTGAAATGTTAGTCAAAACTGGAGCATATGCAGTTCAGTCTGGATGCACATTTATACAGCTGAGGATGACAGAGTGAAACACCAGAGCAGAGATGCCTCCTCCTACAGAATCTGCCCCCTGAAGAAAACATCTGCCTGCATGTTTAACTAAGAATGTGAACTGCTAATACAATCTGACCTGCAGACTGAGAAATGAATAGTTCTTTAACACACCAGGCCAGAGGGGGGTGGAAAGAGAAAAGGATAGAAAGTTTTTTACCAATGCCCTATTTTCTGCAAGTGTGCAAAAAGGGACAACGAAAGGAGAGAGTGATCAGGAGTTCCAACCAACTGACTGAAGACACTGGGAACAAATTGAACTGTGGCATTATCAGGTAAAACTCAATTGAAGTCATTCCAGTTGCCCCTATATAGTCAGGGCCTGAGTCTTGCTTGGAGACCACCTACATCTAGGGTCTAATTCTGCCAGAGGCTCAGCACCGTCTAGGAGAAATAGGATTTTCATGGAAGTTGAGGTTGCTAGGTCCCTTAAGTCTAGTTTACAGTATCTGCAGTAGGAGGTGGTATAGATAGACAGATATAAAAGACACTACCTGAGTCTTATAGACTACATTTCCCTTACTCTGTTTCTTTGCACAATAGGCATATATCTTGTGCAAAGAAACAGAGTAAGGGAAATGTAGTCTATAAGACTCAGGTAGTGTCCCTTTAAATAGTTTATGTGCCCTCTAGTGGCCCTCACTGTCTTCAATTTCCATTTGTAGATAAGCTCGGCCTACCATGATCTTTGAGAAATACTTGCCACCAGCTAATGATACCAATATATCCTCTATTCTAGAGAAAAGTTACTGGATTACTTGGTTAATTGAGCACCAGTGATACATACAGCGCTATTCTTTTTCCTTTACTGGCACTACAGAGACACCTTGGCTATAATTCCAGAGTCCTGTAAATGTTGATGTTCTGCTCATGTTTTTGATGGCATCACAAGGGACTGGTTGAGTTTTGCAAAGTTTAGGAATTGCTCCATTTTCAAGCACAGTTTTGGCTTCCACATGTTTTGAGGCTACAAGACCATCCTGAAAGACTTCAGCTGCCTTGTCCCAAAATTTCAGCTAGTTTTTGTTTTGGGCTAGAGTTCATAATAAAAAAAACCTCAAACAACTTGCCGGCATTTTATGCTTTGCCAATCCAAATGCATTATTTGGTAGACTTTCTCACTTCTCAGAGGTTAGCACATGCTATTTACAGCTATGTTACTGTCACTGTAACACCCAAGGAGCAAGGACTTTTCCTGTATGTTTACTAGTGTTGAAGTTTTCTACAACTCTAAATAGTGTCTGACAATTCTACTATGAAACCAAAACAGTAGACCCTGTGTCAAACTCCACTGTAAGGGTATGTCTACACTGCAGCTGGGGGCATGCTTCTCAATGAAGGGAGAGAGATGCCCTAGCTCTGGTCAAGCTAGCAGGCTAACAATAGTAGCATACCCAGGGTAGCACAGGCAGTGACTTGGGCTTGACGCCCAAATAGGTACACCAGGTGTATCTATGCTTGTGCCACCTGTGCTACCTCCACTGGTATTTTTAGGATGGTAGGTCAAGCGAGAAAGTAGAGCTTTAAATGATTTTGTTTCACAATCTTAACTTGCCAGTGCAATGCAGTTGTTTCAGTTTGGGCTTTTGCACTTACATGGATATACAAGTTCTCAACTCAACGTTTGTGGCATCATAGCTACTATGTTTAGTCTAATCTAGTCTTGCAGGACATGTAACACCTTATTCTGCAGTTCTTATTCAAAACAATTTCCCGGCTAGGAAGATGGGGTGTTTTGACCATTTCAGAATGAGGCCTATTGTTAGAATCTTTTTTAAAAATGCGGTCTTCCTCTTTTGCATAAAGTCATGTCTTGCTCTTGAACACCAGATAAAAAGCAGGTTGATGTATTCAAAATATCACACCATTACAACAGGAACTACAGGCACTAGGGCCCACATTTTCAAGAGTGGCTTCTGATTGTGCGTGCCTCATTTTCTGAGTGCCCAACTGTAGACACTTGGGATGAAATCTTGACTCTATTGAAGACAATGACAAAACTTCCACTGATTTTAATAGAGCCAAGATTTCACCCCAAGTGGTGGGGGTGGGGATGTGTCTGATTTTCAGAGATCCTGAATACTCATTGCTCTTAAATTACTTTAATTGGACTTGCAAGTGTTCAGCACCCCTGAAAAAAATCAGGTCACAGAAGTCTAAAGTTTTGCACAACAAATAAATAAATGAATAAATATACTCAGGCCATCACATTGTCTGGAGTGGTTCAAGACCATGAGTTCCAGCCTCAGGGCAGACTGTCAAAAAGCAGGACAGACACCCGAAACTGGCTCTTTAATTAGATTTCACCAGCCTTATAACAAATGTGAACTCCTGAAGCACTATAACAATTTACCATGGAGTCACAGACAGTTTCCTTGCACATTCCAGTCTATCTTGCCACCCAGGCAATCTGGACTTAGTGATCAGTGGTTGCTATGCCCCAAAGATAACAAAAGATTCAGGTTGCTTCCAACCCCAAGGGACCAGTCACTTACCCCAGGTCAATTTGCACCTAAAATCTCACACCAAAGACAACACTTGTAGCCAATCCAAGAGTTAACTAACTAAGGATTTATTAACTAGAAGAGAGAATTATTTAGAAGTTCAATCAGGGAAATATCTGTACACAAATGAATTACAGTCTATGGTTTTAAAAAGATGACAGTTGTAGTAATCTGTCACACTGAATGTCTTTTAGGGATAACCCAGGTTAACCCTGGAGATTTCTGCTTCTGTTTCCTAGCTCCAGCCCTGAGAGACTCCAAACAGCAAAGAGATGGAAATTAAAATAGCTATCCTAAAAAATATTTCTTCTTCCAGAAATCAAGTTGATGGGATGAATCCTTTTGCACATAATCCTTTCACATCCGAGCTAGAACAATACTGCTAGAACTACGAGGCAGCAAGAGAAAACTTGTTTCTCCCAAGCCGTGAAGGCCACATCAGACAACCTGTCTAGTTGGACAGACATTGTCAGCTACAGGTTAAACTAAAAAAAGGAGGCAAAGAAATCGGATGTTATTTTTAACTTGTTATAACACACAATGTATCGCACATACTCCTGCACACAATTAATATTAAACATTTATCATTAATTACATACACTCAATATATATGCTCAGTATATACACTGGGTTTGCCTTCTTAAATAAAGGATGTTAACAACCTTCAGATGAGTCAGGACAAGCAGTGTAAACAGGATGGCATATAAAGTGTCATACAGTATACAGAGGGCAAAATATGTTTGAAGGTTAGCTTATTAATAAAACATGGCTGGCCTTGGTTTAGTTTATAAGAAACTTAAGACATTTATCAACATCTGTCTGAACTCATTTCCAGTCTCTTTGGACTCTGTTGTGGATAAGCTGATTAATAAAAGATGATGCCTTAGGAAGGAAGCTTAGATCTTTGTAAGCAATGACAAAAGAAAATGCAGTGCTTAATCTACATATGAAAGGAAATTGTGAAAGTAAACTAGTTTACCACTGCATCCCTGGCTGCCAGTTTCCTATAACATTTCATCTGACTTAGTTTTGGCTGGAGTCTGGAAAAATAAGAAAGAATTCCAAAAATTAAGTGTGGAATTAATTTACAAGAAAGATCATGGTACTCTTTTTTGAGACTCTGAAACCTAATCCAGTTCCCTTGTGGCTTCCTCCCCTTAGTGTTTTTAACTTTGCAGCTTTCCGTGTTTGTTTTTCATTTGTCTCCTTGATCCTTTAGTCTTTCCTTTCCCTTAGGCTAGAATAAAGCCTAATGTTAAACAAGTGCCACAATTTGCCTATTGATAATCATTGCCCAATAAAATATTGCCCCAGAAGCCAATTAGTGAAATATGTTTCTTGTAATAGTCAGTAATTTGTTTAATATAATGTGTTCTTGCCTGATAATCAGCTTAAGGGATGCATATGTGTACTCAGGATTCCAATATAGATATAACTATTTATAACAGTTTAGATATAACTTGTACAGAAGATTCACCTCCTATGAACTTGGCTAACAGAGGGATGTAGTCCAAGAGGTTAACATTGTGACTATGGCAATGGTCGATTCACACTTCAAAGATATATGAAGGTTTAAGCAGAAGATTGGACCAGGCTGCTAAATTTGGTGTTGGATTCAAATTTCCCCAAAGTTCAGGGTAGTGAGATGAGATGTTCAGGTCTGAGCTCATTTCTAATTATTGTCTTCTCACCCTCGACAAAGAACTCAGATGCCCACTGCACTTCTGCAGTATAGAAGAATCAGTTTTATAAGCCAATCTCTCTGGACACAATCTAATTCTTGTAAGGAAGATTTATTTCATCAGGTCATTTTGAGCATAGTGGCTCTTTAATCTATTTAACTACTTATGCTAAAGTGGCTAAACAGACCATGTGGTCCATATCCTCTGCTGGAGTAAATTGGCATGGCTCTATGTAAGTTAGTGGAGCTATGTCAATTAATACCAGCTGAGGATCTGGCTTGTTGCATTTAAAGACCATGTCTGAGCCCACCTACTTTCTAACACATCTTATAAAACTGTTTTAAAGACAGTTTAGACCCATCTGTGCTAGCAGGCTACATTGTATTAAAAGCATTCTCATCTAAAATTGGGTTTAGGTACAAACATACGTGGGGTTATATTATCTGATGCCTCGAAACCTAGATACTGAATTTCTCATTGAGCACAGGACTTAAGCACATGTAAACCTACTTTGCGTGAGCTTGAACAGTCTTAAGATATTTTTATAATGAAAGCAATAAACTTTACTCGTGTGTAGCCCCACCAAGGTAAATGGGACTGCTCATAAATGCAAGTTTTTGCAGAATAGATGCATAATTTACAATTCAGATTCCCTGTTCACATCTCAGGTTCAAGTTAGATTTTGAAAAATACAGAGAGCCTACATTTAAAAAAAAAAATCAGTCATTTTTGACACACAAGAAGCCCCCCTAAAGAATATGCTTGCAGATATATGGGCCTTAGCATGCAAGTATTTGTTACAGCTTTACATTAATCTCAAAATAGATTTCTGCATGCACTGTAGAAGGACTTAACTTATACTATTGGTTCTCATTCTACATTCTTGCTAGTTAAGATTATTCATTGGTTCCTGGATGTCCGGGTTGATGGTGGTGGCCACATGGAGTTGGAATGATCTGTTACCTCGTCCAGAATGGCATTGTGGTTGTGGTTCCCCAACAGCGATCAATAGGCATGAACACGCATTATGCACATGTTGAGAGGTTTAAATGCACTTTGAATTGTCATGTTTGTCAGTGGTCACACATCCAACAAGAAAAACTAGGGCCCTTAGCACCTATCCACCTCTCAGGAATGTGGGGTAACAATCATTGGGGCTGGATCATGAGCAGCCCCTGTGGAGCTACACAGGGATAAGCAAGATGCTTCCTCTCCTACAAGAGAAGGGCCACTCACAATAATAGTCACTGTGTTATGGGGAGCACAGAGACAGCCCCTCCACCCCTGCAATGGGACCCCTAATAGGAGGTAGGGCATGGGGTTACTTCCTTTAGCTTACAGAATAGGGGTGGCATGTGAGGGGGAGCAGATCACTCTCCTCACATGCAAGGAACATGCCTCTGAGGCACAGTGTCTCCAGCACTCCTTCTGGGCAGTGCAGCTCCTGACTGAGGGGCAGAGAAGCCACAATCTAGTTGCTTAGTATTTGTACAGCACCTGCCATGGCCAGGTGTGGGCAGTCATGCTTAGTGGGTGGAGACAGTCAGGAGCCCAGGACTAGAGGCCAGGATCAGAGCCAGAAGCCAGAAATTAGAGCTGAGGGTCAGAGCTGGAGCTGGGAGCAAGGCAAAGGAGCAGGGCCTGCTGTGGCAGCCAACGGGGGATCCACGTAGTTGCACAACTTCCTGGTGTTCCCTCTAGGCTTAAGTAATGCACCTGGACCAGCCACGGACCCCAAGGGGAACTGCCAGTTAGGCCCTTTGTGGGCAGTATGTGCTGTGGTACTGGGGCCATAGCCCATCAATGGCTTCACTGCCAGGCCACTGGATGGTAGCATGTATGTAGCAGTAACCAGCTGGCCCAGGTTCCAAACCTGTGGTTCCTCATAACACCTTGAGATTCTTAAATGGAAAGTGCTATATAAGTAGCAAGTATTGATCTTTAGTTAGACATGCAGGGTTGCTTGCTGATTGGATTCCTATGCTATTATGGGTTTAAGACACACCATTTGCCTTGCTTTCACTAGTATTTTTTTTCGGGGCGGGAGTGAGGTAGGAGCAGTAAGTCATCTATGGTAGTGTTTAGTTTACACTTTTCATGTTCAGAGGGCATGGAAATAGACGTTTTATATATGAATGACAGTAAGAATTAGTGTTGATGCTAAAATGCCCATGAAGCAGAAATATCTAAGGCGTCTGGGAACAGAAGAGTTATTGGCAAGTGAATTAAACATGACCCAGATTGCCAATTTTATAATATCATGGCAATGTATTGTTTCTTCTGAACATGTCATCTCCCCTGAATTTCCAAAATGAATTTAGTACTAGGTACATGAAACTAAATTTACATGATGCAAGTATGGTTTACTTATTAGGAATGAATTAATTCACATAAAACAATTGAATCTTTACCCAAAACTCAAAATGAACCTGAAGGCAACCCATGATGAGATTCAAAAGAGTTGTTGACATATATATGTAAGTAGAACTTCTAGCCAGGAATGACAAGAGATGTGAAAATATGTTTGTGGTACAGATTTGTTTTCCCACCCACCTGTAAAATGGCAGTAAGCATAGGTAGGATAATTACACACCAAAAAAAAGCACAATCCACATGCATTCTCTATGTTAAATGGAAAAATACTATAACAATCTCAAAAGAAAGCCTATTCTGTAGTTGCTAGCCCAGGTTTGTAGAATCAAAGTGCTGGTTGATTGACGTGAACAACCATTGAGAGTTTGAGTTGTTTTCTCAATATTTTGTGTAACTATTTGAAGAACCTGAAGAAGAAAGTTAAATTATGCAGTCTCAGCTGTAACAGATTAGACAGAAGACTATACACTGTGATAATAATTTGTTTGCTAAATCTTTGCTTTCTGAATTTCCATCATAATACATCATGACTGGTGTGGAGAAAGTAAATAAGGAAGTGTTATTTACTCCTTTTCATAACACAGGAACTAGGGGCCACCAAATGAAATTAATAGGCAGCAAGTTTAAAACAAACAAAAAGAAGTATTTCTTCACATAACACACAGTCAACCTGTGCAACTCTTTGCCAGAGGATGTTGTGAAGGCCAAGACTAAACAGGGTTAAGGAAAGAACTAGATAAGTTCATGGAGGATAGGTCCATCAAGGGCTATTAGCCAGGATGGGCAGGGATGGTGTCCCTAGCCTCTGTTTGCCAGAAGCTGGGAATGGGTGACAGAGGATGATTCACTTGATAATTACCTGTTTTGTTCATTTCCTGTGGGGCACCTGGCATTGGCCACTTTCAGAAGACAGGATACTGGGCTAGATGGACCATTGGTCTGAACAAGTATGTCTGTTCTTATGCCATAATGGAAGTGCCTGAAATGTACATGAATGGAATGGATCTAATTGGCTCAAAGAGCGGTAATCAATATTAATATGATTTGAATGAACAATTCACATCCCAAGCCCCAACCAAGGAATACCATGGTGACTGGAGATGGAATCTACCTGCCAAACCCAGGCTATTCTCTAGGGCTGGCAAGAAGTATTTCCCTGGCCACTCCATAGCTCTTTAGTTGGTTTTGGCCCACTGACCCCTCTTAGTTACAAATCCCATATCCCCACCCCAGAGATCATCCCCCAAACCACTTTTAGCACTTCCCTGGTGTGGGCTAGTATAGGGCTGGGGGAAGCAAGGGAAGCGACTTCCTCTGCAGTTGACAGGAAGTGCAGAGACCCTGAGCAGACCCATCTTAAGAGCCTATTGCCAACCAACCAAATAAAGGGGAGAAATTCACCTTAAAGTTTATGGATCATTTTCCTCCCCCTGGGGAAGATATTTCTACAGAGCAAGACAAATAGTCTCTTTATAAGTAAGACTGAGGATCATACTGTACTCAAAAAAGTGTTTGTCTTAAGAAGATAGGAGATGTGTTAATAGTCCAGAAAAATTATATGTAAGCATTATAATAGCACAGAGGGTACTTGAACCATAGGTGTCCTATATCTCAGGTGAATACCCTTTCCACTGAGCTAACAGTTATAAGGGAGAGCAGCTACCTACTCCCTCCCTTTCCCAAGCCCTGCCTGTTGTGTGGCATCCAGCAGCTTCTGATCACACCTATGGGATTGCACCTGTCCTCTTCCAGTTTGTGGATCGCAAGCAGAGATAGGCACTCCCTGCAGCCCAGACTTAGGCATTAGTTCTGTGAGAGAGGTGTGATATAGAACACATCCTTCTACTGCGCATTTCCCATTGGCTAGCATGGGCAGCTTCTGACCTAGCATGCTGGGTTTTGCTGATCACATTCTATGGCACCAGTATCTCCCCATTCATTGCATAGGAGCCTAGGCACATAACCTGGGCTTTGTGGATTGTAACTGAATGATTTTGTAAACACCTAAAAATTAGGCATTGTGATACTGAGCATAACCCGAGAACCTTTGTGGGTCTGAGCCCAGGACCAGGCCCCTCTCAGAGAGGAAAGGAAAGAGGAAGGGAGGGAGGTAATCACTGGGGTGAAGGTCTGTCATGTGGTCCCCAGATGCTGAATGGGAGAACCATGAAAGAACTGGCTTTTTACCTAGAATGTATCAACAGGTAGAGTTCTCAGATTGGGAGGAGTGGCAGTAACAGGTGGAGAACAGAGTTGCATAAGCCTTCATAGGTTTGGATCAGCATCTGAACTTCAGACTGTTTGCCCAACCAGCTCTAAAGCTTTTGAGTTTGCCTGCAGCTGCTGTTTACTGTGTAGGAGTCTTAGCTGTGTGATATTACAGCAAAAATGCAAGTGACTACATAGTGAAAAGCCACATCTGAAGGCAGTTTCCTGACTTTTCAACTGTAGGTTGGGTGATATTGTGGGAGTGGGATTGACATACTCCACCAAAACTTTGAGTCCCTTTGGGCCATTCCTCCATCTTGAAGTGTTCAAGATACTGAATTAGAAGAAGTTGGTTTCATTAGTGTGTTATCTGCTTAGCATTCCACATTAATCAAAATGTTAAATAGAAGTATGTGCAAATGCCTGTAATGGTCCACCAGACACCATCCCTCAGGTTGATGCTTGGCCATTTATCATTATCTTCCATCTGTTTTCAAGCCACAATTTTAGTTACCTTCCCCCAATAAGATCCAAGCTTTTACTGAAATTCTCATTTTCTTCTTTCCTATGGCACCTCAAAAAGAAGAGAAGATCCACTTACATATTGGTAAGGTTACTGAAGTACAAATCCCACCCAGACCATCAGGAAAAAAAAAAGCATTAAAGCAAATCACCAATTAAGGCCACCTTCATTCACACTACCCAGGACAGAGTCCACAACCAATTCTTTTGCATTTTCAACATGCAATCACAATACACATATTAAATGTAATACATTGGTAAAGCTGTTTAAAGGGACATTTCTTCTTAACGTGTGTCTTCACCATCATTTGTAATATTCTCTGAGAAGCATGAAATCAGCATGTTTTTGCACTAGTATGCCAGGCAGCTAGCTGAAGAGTATCCAGGCTACTCACAAGGTAAAGATACACAAAATTAGTTTCCACAAAAATATTTACATTTTTTATCAGCCTCTGAAGTGGGATCAAAGCTCTGCCCAAGTCACTTCCTGGAGAATGCGCACAGAGGTAGTTCTACTCCCCAGCTCATGCTTTTAAAAAGTGACTGAATCACATGACCTCAGTCTCCTGGTAGCCATTGCTTCTCCACCTGAGCCCCTTTCATTTATCTTAAGCTGTACTGACCAGCTACCTCTCCTCTATTCTTTGGATAGAGAAAGGGAGTGTGAATGAATATGAAAGACAATAAGGATTGAACATATCAGGAAACAAAAGAATTCTAACACTGGCAAAAATCCATTATTTAAAGGCAATAATAAAGTTGTCAATCAATAACACAGGAGTGTTCAATACATATATCTGTTCATAGGAACACAAGATATAGGACTGAAATGGCCCTCTTGGATAATCAAGTCCAGTCTCCCATTATGGTGGGCAATCCCCTTAAAATCTCATTTATAAATCCCTGTTCTGATGGACCAAAATTGGAGAATTTATCAAGATGTTGAAATGAAGCTACTGAAGAGTCTAACAAATAACCAGTCTATTCCCCCTCACCATGATCTTCAGCCCCAGCTCTGGACCCTTTAAATTCAGGCCCCCACATAAGGCCTGTCTACTTCTTAAGGTTTATGCCACTTTATCTGTGGTCAGCAGGGGAACATGGGCCCACACTTTACTCCAAATTCCAACCGAAGGGACCCCATACACAGCAGCTTGTACTGGTTACTCACTGCTATTTCCCTAGTCTTTTTCCTCCTAGGCCCCTTTTATCTCCAGCACTATCTCAAGGCCAGTAGCCTCAGGTTCTTCTCTATTGCCAGAGCAGAGTATCCTTCTTCACATCTCTGGTCCCAACCAGGAACTGACCAACAGAGCCCCTGCAGCTCCTTTTATCTTACCCTGCTGGACTCTGATTGGCTGTTTCTATGATGCCTCTTTAGGCTAGCCTGGAGGCCGCACCTTCACTGCTTCCTGGGGTGGGGAGGGGTAGGACCATGCGGCTTCCTGTAGGAAGCCACAAAGGTCAGGTGTACCCCATCACAGGACCGTATTAAATGGGTTAAAAACTAACAGGTTTCAAAATATAAATGTTAAAGGGTATTTGCAAATGAATATGAGTGTTTTCAGTGAAGTCCTATAAGAATGGTTCTCAGCCCAACACTTAAATATTTTTTAAATCAGTGATTGAGAAGACTATATAAACTAGTTGCTGATAAAATTTTCAGATGACACAAAAATTAGGGGAGTGGTAAATAATGATGAGGCCAGGTTACTGATGCAAGGTGATCTGGCTTACTTCATAAACTTGGTTCAGTCAAATATGCATTTTAACACAGCCAAATCAAGATCATAAATCTACAAATAAAAAAAAATCATGCTTACAGAATGGGGGACTGTATCATGGAAAGCCACAACTCTGAACAGGCCTCAGGGAATTATTGTGGATAAGTAACTGAACATAAATTTCCAGTGCAGTTCTGTGGCAAAGGGGGCTAACATGATCCTTGAATGTATAAACATGGGAATATCCAATGGGAGTAGGAAGATGATATTCCTTCTGTATACAGCAATAGAGAGACCATTTTATATTGAAATAACATGTCCACTGAAATCAATAGAAGGACCAAGGGAGGAATAGTTACAGGATCAGGTCCTCTACATAAAGCAAATTTATTGCATAATTGTTCTATGATGGATTACCCCAGGAAAATATTTTCCAAAAACGTTTCCATAAAACAGCAAAAGACCCATGCGATTCCTCTGCTGGACCCTCCATCAATTCATGTTTTCTGGATTAGATTGCAAGAGAAAGCAGTAGGGGGTTGCAGCATTTTGTGGCAAATTTCATGTTGGATACCTGCCTTTGTTTTGTGATGTGCTGCCTAGGCTAATATATTATATTATATTGGTTAGATGCTCACACAGTCAGAACAACTGCCAGCAAATCAGAAGGCTCCTTTCACAATGCCTATTGGACAAATATGGGTAGTGCACACATGGTTTAGATATCAAAAAAGTATGCTGCATCAATGCTGCATGTGTGAAATGTTTCAATTATTCCTAAAATATTTTTAACGTGTTCCAGATTTATCAGGCAAAATATTTAGGAAGCAATTGGAGTGTATTCTGTTTTTCATTTTAGTATAGTATATTATAGTAAACACATGTTCAAAATATATTTGATGTACCATCAAATATTTATACATATATATAAGTGGAAATCACAGGGTCATGACTGTAGCATCATTTCACCAGTTTATTTACAAGGGCCCAGATCCACAAGGGTGTTAAAACTCCTATTTTCCATTGAAATCAATGAAAGATGGAAGCTGAAGTGCATCTGGGCTAAGGAGATGAGTTGCTAAAATCTATCACATTGGTCATGTCTACACTACAAAGTTCAGTCAATGCAAGTTATGTCAGCAAACTGCCACCAACTTTGGGAGCACACTGGTGTGCTTGTGTTACTGCTGCACTCACTTAGTATGAGTGCTTGTGTCCATGTAAAATGCAGCGCACCACAGGTAGATATTCCAGTGTGTCTCACGCTGCCCTCCAGCTCAATGATTGTGGAACATTTTTGCAGTGTTTTGTGGGATACCAGCAATTTGCCCAAGAATTCCTAGAGGCTAGGGTTGAGTTCCCACCATGTCACTTTCTCCATGCCATAATGTTTTCCACATCCCATAATTTTGGGGCCATGTTTTAAAATACCACAGGCTTACAGGCCACTTTTCAATCTTCATCTCTTTGTCAAAAGCATGGACTCTGCACAGCTCAGCACAATTCTCATGCATGTTGCTAATCCAGGATGCACAATTCTCCTGTATTTCCAGAACTTGAATGAGTACTACTACAACCAGGATTGAGATGAGGAAGATGCAGAGATGTTCAAACACCAGAACCAGATGTTGATGAGCACAGAAAAAAAACCAAACCAGGCTGCTGTTGGTTTTCACAGCAGCTCCTCAAAGGGGATTGCCACCTCGGGGCCTGCGAAATGAGCACTCATTGGTCAGATCACATCGTAAAGCAGGTTTGGGATGATGAGCAGTTGCTGCCAAACTTTCAGATGCAAAAGGTCACGTTCCTAGATTTGTGTGCTGAGCTTGCTCCAGGCCTCCAGTGCAGGGACACCCATAGGCAGCGAGTTATTTGGGCCCGTGGTGCCTGTGCTCAACCAATATTTAAGAATGTTGTCCTGGCTCCACCAACGTTTGGGCTTACAGTGCTTTGGGGGGCCCCGTGCTTCAGGGGGATGCGGGGTCCAAGGTGGCCTAGGGGAACTAGCGGGGGGCCTGGCACTAGCAGCAGCGAGCGACCAGGCCCCAGTCCACCCCACTCTGCTCTGCCAGCTCTCGCCATCGCTTGTAGGAGGGAGCAGAAGCCAGAAAGAGGCGGGGCAGGGGGAGGGGCTTGGGGGAAGGTGGAGAGCAGTGAGCCAGAGGTGGGCTGGGTTGCTTTCTGCTGCTGATGTCAGGCCCCCCACTAAACCACCAGGCCACCCTGGATCCCATGTGCCCCTGAAGTGTGGGGGTCCCCCAAAGCACAGGGCCCAGGGCAATTGCCCCGGTCTGTCCTATGGTTGGAACGGCTCTGCTTGGACCCATTCTGGGCACTACCAAAAATTATATAAACCTGGTGCCCATAGGGATCATGTTCTGAAACTTGCAATGCTGGATTGCTATCAGTTCGTGGGAAATTAGTTTGGAGCTGGAAAATCCAGAGTGAGGGACATCATCGTCCAAGTGTGTAAGGCCATTATGCATCTCCTGTTACACAGGACTGATCTCAGGGTAATGCACAGGAAATAGTTGACAGATTTGCAGCTGTGGGGCTCCCAACTGCAGTGGGACAATAGATGTCACCTATTCTGGGACCAGCACACTTGCCACTGAGCACATCAACAGAAAAGGATACTTTTCCATGGTTATACAAGCACTAGTGGATCACTGGGGATACTTCACTGATGCCAGTTTGGCTGGTCAGGCAAGATGCATAATGTTCACATATTTAAGCACAGGACTTTTAAAAAAACCTACAAGTAGAGACATTCTTCCCCAATCAGCATATTACCATTGGCGATGTTGAAATGCTAATAGTGATTCTGAGAACCCACCTTGCCCCCTACTCCCCTGGCTCCTAAAGCTGTACACTGGCCACCAAGATAGCACCAAACAAAGATTCAACTACCAGCTTTGCATGAGCAGAATGACTGTTGAATGTGCTTTTGGTGATTTTGAAGGATCACTAATATTGTTTACAGACTAGATGTTGATCAGCGGTTCTCAACAGGGGGTCCGCAGCCCGCTGGAGGTCTGCAAACCTTTCCGGGGGGGCTGTGGGGCCCCGTGGCTAAAACCCAGAACCTAAGACCCAGCATTTCCTGCATGGCTGAAGCCAGGACCTGCGGGGCTGAAGCCAGGAGCAGCAGGGCTGAATTCCGGAGCCCCGAGTCCCAGTGCTCCCCCTGGGGCAGAAGCCCTGAGCCTATGGGCAGAGTTGGGGGACCTGGGGGTGCTGCCCCCAAAAAAACTAGACTGCAAGAGCACAGCAGTCCTTGGAGCCCCCCTCCACACGCACACACCCCTGCACCTCCTTCTGTCCCTACTTCCTGGCCAGGTTGGAGGTGGGAAGCCAGAGTCGGGCAGTGTAGGACAGCTGCTGCTCTGGTTGGTGCCATGGTTTTCTCTCATCTCCTTGTGCTACTGGTGCAGGGGGGTTGAAGCTGTTCCTCAGCTCCCAGTCCCCTTTGCTCATACAGCTGGTAAGAGCTTCTGGGTGGGGGATCCGGCTCCATGGCTGGCAGAGCCTTCAGGGAACAAGGACTGTAGGGGAGCCCTCCTTGCACACAGCCCCTAGCTACCCCCTGAGTTACCCCCCTGCCTGCACCCTGAGCTATGCCCCTGCCCACACACAGCCCCTAGGAAACCCCCTCGGTGCACCGAGCTACCTCCTTGCCCACACAGAGGCCCTAGCTGCCCCATGCCTATAGCCTGAGATACCCCCTCCCTGCACCCTGAGCTACCCCTTGCCCACATACAGCCTCGAGCTACCCTCTCCCCACACCGAGCTACCCCCTCCCTGCACCCTGTGCAGTCAGCCCCAGTAGTGGCATTTGATGCTTTTATGAAACAGAGCGTCTCATGTGTATGGAGATTAAATATGGGGGGAATTATTGCTTGCAACTCTGAATGCTGTAATGCTTTGTGTAAACTAGTGAAGATACTCTGAGTTTCCAAAAATAGTACTTTGTGTGCAAAGAAAGAGCAATATTAAACAACATTAAAGTGTGAACCAATGTACAAGGTTAAAACATTTCACCAACACTGGAACAGGGTGAATTATACTTTAAACCCCAGAGTAAAAATGGAATTACAAAGTGAACATTTATTTCCACGTATCTAAAACCTATTACAGTGCAGTATGGTGTGGCAACATATGCACCAAACTGTGATTTTCACAGGTCAGCATATGTGTTGCTATAGTTCTCCTTCTCGTGTTCCAGCATGGAATGGTAGGGGTAAGGATGCATACCATGTGCCACCTGGTAAGTAGGGAAGTGTAGGGAGAACCAACCATGGAGTTCTCCACAGATTAGAAAGGCTGCTGAGTCCGTGGTCTTTGGGCATAAAGGTCCGCAATGCTCTGCAGCATCTGAGTTTGTTGCCTGAGCAAACGCATAATGTCCTGATGCATTTCCTGATGCACCTCTCAGTCCTTTTCCGGCAGAAACCTCTCTCTCTCTCTCTCTCTCCATTCATGGTTGTTTTCTTTGCTCATGGTCATATGGATCATGGTTGAAATCATGGCACCACAAATGTTGGGATTCCCTCTAAGACCTCTTTCTATGCAGCTTCCCAATAACTCAGTTCAACTCCATACTTCGTCACTCAGGTATCTTTATTTGGCATACAGCATTGCTACGTTGAGTTGATCATACTCGAACACAGGCGGGTGGAGTCAGGGTACATCACAGCTCCATAGTTACATAGAAACCATCTTCTTTTATATACATGTATACATCTCATTACTGTAATGGATTGGATGACTGAAACCCCCTTGGGACTGCCAACTGATGTGCTGAGACTATCTCTAAGCCCATTTTCCCTGGCAGCTTGGGACTTCAATCCTGCCTGGTTGTGCCAGACATGCTAGCCTGCTACAAACACAGACCCAGGTGTGAACAATATCCTCCAAAAGCTGCAGGCTTAACTGAAAACAGTTTAAGAAGTGTTCCTGTCTCCAACACTCAGTTACCCAGCTCCCAATGGGGTTCAAACCCCAGATAAATCTGTTTTACCCTGTATAAAGCTTATACAGGACAAACTTATAAATTGTTCGCCCTCTATAAAACTGATAGAGAGATATGCACAGCTGTTTGCCCCTCCTCCCCCGAGGTATTAATACATACTCTGAGTTAATTAATAAGTAAAAAGTGATTTTATTAAATACAAAAAGTAGGACTTCAGTGGTTCCAAGTAATAACAGACAGAACAAAGTGAATTACCAAGCAAAATAAAACAAAACACGCAAGCCTAATACAGTAAGAAAACTGAACACAGATAAAATCACCCTTTGGGATGTTTCTATAAGCTTCTTTCGCAGACTGAGATGCCTTCCTAGTCTGGGCACAATCCTTTCCCCGGTACTGTCCTTGTTCCAGCTCAGGTGATAGCTAGGGGATTTCTCATGATTGCAGTCCCCTTGTTCTGTTCCACCCCCTTATATAACTTTTGTACAAGGCGGGAATCCTTTGTCCCTCTCTGGGTTCCCACTCCTCCTTCTATATGGAAAAGCACCAGGTTAAAGATGGATTACAGTTCAGGTGACATGATCACATGACACTGTAAGACTCCAAGCCCTCATTCCTTCCAGCCTGACTCACAGGAAGGCCTGCAGGCAAACACAGCCATCTACAGTCAATTGTCCTGGTTGATGGGAGCCATCAAAATTCCAAACCACCATTAATGGCCCACACTTTGCATAATTACAATAGGCCCTTAGAGCTATATTTCATATTTCTAGTTTCAGAAACAAGAGTGATACATATATACAAATAGGATGACCACACTCAGTAGATTATAAGCTTTGTAATGATACCTTGCAAGAGATCTTTTGCATGAAGCATATTCCAGTTACATTATATTCATATTCATTAGCATATTTTCATAAAATCATATAGAGTGCAATGTCACATACATTTTTGGATTACCGTATATACTTGATGATAAGCCAGTTCAATTATAAGCTGATCCCCCCAAGATGGATAAGTAAAAATGGAAAATTTATATAACCCATTCATAAGCTGACCCTATAATTCGGGGTCAGCAGACTTTGGGTCTCGGGGCAACAGGATAAGCCACTGGCTGGCCAAGATGGTTTGTTTACCTTGAGCATCCGCAGGCAGAGAGGTAAACCTAAGTAAACAAAGTGTCTCAGCATACCAGCTGCTTACCCTGATGGGCCGGGACAGCAACTGGTGGGAAGAAAATTTTTGGGGGAGAAGCTGGGATTCAGAGGAGTAACCACTGTGACCACTCCTCACATGACCCCACCCCTAATCCAGGACCCCCAGACTTCCCCATCCTATCTCCTCCCTTCCCACCTTATCTGGGGAGGGCCAGGGGAGGATGTCTCTGACCTGGCTGGAGCTGCTCTGGCAGATCGGGTTGCACGGACGCAGCCTGCTCTGGTGGGCCAGACTGGGCGGCGCAGCTGCAGCATGTTCCAGAGCTCTGGACCAGGTGGCAAGGCCGCAGCGTGCTCTGGCGGTGTCGCCACAGCCTGCTCTGGGGGGGGCGAGGCTGAGCGGCACGGCTGCAGCCTGCCAGCCCTGGAGCTGCAGCTGCTTCAGAGGCTGGGGGGAGAGCAGAGTTGCCAGAAGTGGAGAGACTCTGGCCCCATCTCTTCCCTTCTGGCTCTGCTGGCTGTGCTGCCTCTTCTTGCTCCCTCTGTTGGGGGCAAGGACTGCGTCCCACCTCTCCCTCTCTATATCCATTCATAAGCTGACCCACTTCTCTGGTGCTTCCCCTCTTTACTAAAAAAATTCAGCTTATGAACGAGTATATATGGTACTTTGCAGGAACTAATTCCTGTGCAGCATGCTCTGTCCATATATTTCGATGCTCAATGTACTCTTTACCTCATCTCCACATTCCTAACTTATCTTGTGTCCATTATTATCTTGTTCTGATTAAATGGTTCCATGAGTGTTCTCCCTCTTGCCTTAGCTGACTCAGACATTCTGTCTTTTTGCCTTGCTGACCAATCTACTTATGTTATTTACTAATGATCTATTTATCTCCCTAATTCTATCTTCCAAGAAAAGAGCCCTCCCTCCATGTGTTAATTACTCAGGCCAGGCCAAGCATCACCTCAGCTACAGTCTTTAATAAGAAATGCTAATTATCACTAGCTTTGGAGCATCTCTTTACAGCACTGCTCTGCAGCTCAAACAATGGTGAGTATTGCCTAGCCTAGCCAGGTGTAGTGGGGTGATGGTGCCCCCCAGCTATGGGTATAGGGAAAGTGCAGTGTCTTTTGGCACTATTTTCACAGGCAGTGGTGATTTTGGCTATTTCACTTCTGAGCGTGAGAAAGCATAGAGGACCCAGCTACTGTCAGCATCCTGGAGCTGCCCGAGCCCATATGCAGATAGCTTGTTTGCTGTGATGGTGCCAGCTGAATTCATTGCACAGTGGTATGTGAAAGTCTCATATCACGATGGCAGAAACAATGCTGCCATCTCTAGACATGTTCAGGAGAGGATTGCAGAGTATCTCCATCAAAGTTTCATGAAGATCAGTCAAGAGAAGGGACACCCCATTCAGATAAACAAAGTATGTCGTATTTCCACCCCCATCCCCATGCCTGATATAACAAACCAAAAAAATGAAAAGCAGATGCCAATTCCACCTTTGTTTGTGCTACCTCTACCCAAGCATGGGACACTGATCTGCTGTGGATTGAGTACTCAGACTGCTAAACTGATCTTTTTGAATTTATCCCCTAATGTTTTCTTTTCTAACATTATACCAGTAAAGTAAGCAACTGAAAATCAATGCTTTTGTCCTATAACGTTGCAAATGGTATGGGTGCCACTTTTACAGGGAACAATGGCAGGATTGGGAGGAAGGCGGGAGATGAGGATTTGGGCAACGAAAATCAAAAAAAGTATCATAAGGAAAAATGCATGTACACACTTAGCTGAGCTCCCTCCTCCTTCATTAATAGGCTCGTCTGCATTTGCCTGGTGGGACTGTCATGGCAGAGTTTTAAACAGCTCCTGACTCATAGACTTCTCCATGGCGTCTCCCCATTGCTCCTCCTCCTCACTGTTCATGGCAGAGGTCTCCACCTTGGGCTCCTGCAAAGTGGCCACAGTTGTCTGCAGGGCACAGGTGGGGGGCCACTTCCAAGCATGGCATGCAGTTTGTTGTAAAGGTGGCAGGTCTAGAGGGCAGCACTAAATTTCTTGTTGCTCTCCCTCACCTTCTGGTATCCATGGCAAAATTTGTTCACTTTCCTGCAGCCCTTCTGCTCATCCGTTCATGACACCACTTGCATCCCCTGTGAAACCTGCACAAAAATGTTGCTACTTTTTCTGCTGTTCTGTTGCTGGGCTTGCACAGCCACTTCTCCCAACCAAGAGCCAAGGCTTTTTGCCTGCTCCAGGTAGTTCTCTCTGTGCATGGAGTTGGCATGCTCAGATGCAAACAACAAAGGTAAGTGGCTAGGATTGCTCACAAAAGTGGGCAATCGGAAAAAGGCATTTAAAAAACATGCCAGGATGGTGGTGGTGGGTAGAGCTACAGGTGGGATAGTCTTCCAGTCTCTGTGACCTCTGACCAGCAAGTGAACGGAGCAGCCACGGTTCCAGAGAAAAGGGCATTGTGGGGCAGCCGCTAGAGAACTGTGTGGTCGACACAAGCAATGCAGTGTCTATGCTTGCACTTCATTGACCTGAGTAGGTTGACCATGGCTATGCAACGCTTGGGAAGGCGATGTTACTGCGTTACTCTAATGAGGTGCCTACATAAGCAGGAGACAAATATTGGTGTAGACACATGGACAACTTACATCAATCTAGCTTTGCAATGTAGACCAGGTCTTTATTCTCACTGTGCTATGCTCCTGCAAGTTGCAATACTGCAAAGCTGATGACCAGCCAAATAATTTTACATAATCAAAGCAAAACCAAAACCTTTTGGGTTACTAGAAGACTACATTTAGATTTTCCCTATATTCTATCCTAATATAGAAGTTTGTAATGATTATTTAGGAAAAAAAACACAATTGCACACTTAACATTTGGTTAGTCTACTGGCTTTAATTTTAGATGATCCATAGGGATCAATTAAGCACCCTCGGAACTCACATTAATGATGCTAGCTGTCGCTTTCGGCTGAATCCTATCACCAACTTTATACTGCACCTAGTCAATTACAGCAAGTGGGAGCCATGTTTTCCATGGTTTTCACTCTTACAGACTGGGCAGCTTTCATTTATTCTGAAAGTTACCTTTCACAAAGGGCCTGTAACACTTTTTATCTGATTTGGATTTTTTTAGTCCTTTTGTGCCTGTAAAGGAAGGAACTCGGCAATGGCTGACAAGTGATGTGCTACTGGTGGAAGGCTATTTCCATGATCTTTAAGTGCCAGTTCTGTATTTTACTTCACAAACTCAGTTATACAGTATGTGGCTCAGGACAGGCAGGGCCGGTGCAACCATTTAGGCGAACTAGGCGGTTGCCTAGGGCGCCAAGATTTGGGGGCGCCAAAAAGCAGCACCCCCCCCCAAATTTTTTAAATGGTTGCAGCGGCCGCTGCGTAGTCTGAGCTGCCGGCGGCAGCAGCTGCCTGCAGCCCGGAGCTTAGGGCGCCCCCGGGTCAGCGCGCAGGCCGGCGGCAGCCCAGGGCCCCCGGGTCAGGAAGCCGCCGCGGTGGTCGGCAGCCCGGGCACTCCTGGGTCAGGGAGCGCGAGCCGCGACCCGGCAACCTGGGCGCTCCCGGTCAGGGAGCCGCCGCGGCGGTCCGGCAGCCGGGGCGCTCCGGGTCAGGAAGCCGCCGCCACGATCCGCAACGCGGCGCCCCCCGCCCCACCCGGGGTCAGGGAGCCGCGGCTTCGGTGGATCTGCCGCAGGCACGCCTGCGGCAGCTCCGCCGGAGCTGCGAGACCCGCACAGAGGGCGGCGAAATGTCCCGGCGCCTAGGGCGTCAGAAATCCTAGCGCCGGCCCTGAGGACAGGGAAACTAAAATTGTGATACATTGCAGGGACAAGTTACTGTAATGAGAGGTCAGAAGTGCCCCTCTGCTCAGCCTGCTGTTGATCGACCTAGCGTCCTCAGAACTCTGTGCTTGGAGACAGTTTGTTCAGTGAAGGAAATTACAGCTGAAGGAGTAGCACACAGTCCCTCCTCACATGTAGAGTGTAGGGCAGCTTCCTCAGGGAGTGGTGTGTTTTACTGACATTGCATTTACTACACCACTGCTCTCTCCTCTTCTTAGAAACCCTGCTGATGGCCTTGGGTATCTTGCTGGGGCTAGTTTACGGTCAGTATGTATGTGAAGTCTGCTGGAATACCTAGCAGTATAAGTGCTAGGGCCTTATGTCACCTTACTGAATGTCACTCCTATACAGGAAATGGAGAGATTTCATGAGACGACACTTAAAGCTTATATTTATGGAGCACTCCTGCTCAAAGAAGCAGTTACTTAGTATGTCATAAGTGCATAGCATAATGTGGCTAATTATGGTGTAAATTACTAGAAATCTTAGGGCCAAACTAGATGAGTTTCTTACTTGGAATTTTATGAAGCTTGTTTCTTCTGATAGGCAAAATATTAAAGTCCAGGTTAGTGCCTTCCTCCCTTCACATTCTAGGTGCTGATTTGTCTATCATCTTGTGATTTGTGTATTGCCATTTGTATTCCTAAACCACTGTAATGGACACACTATTGTTTTTATCCCTTCTCCATATGTTTTTAATTTCTGGCAGAAAGTGGGGGGAGGAGTGAAATCAAGGTGAGGTCAAGCTCACTGTTAGGACAACACAGAGATCATGATGCTAACAGTAAGATGTTCCAAAGCAGCTCTCCAGTTTATGTGAGAGTTTCCCCTTTTGGGAAGGCTTTATGGCCATCCAAGTGCCTCTGGTTTCATATTCCTTCACTGGGGGTCATATCTGTTGAGCTGGGAAATGCAGCACACGTATGTTTGTAACTATATATAATGGACATTACATCAACATACATTTGATTAGGAAGATTCATAATATTCACTCCAGTGAAGTCCAAGCACAGCTTATTCCCTGGGCCTTATTAAAAGCTGCAGAGGACAGGTTGTGCACTTCAGGTCTCTGCAGAAGATAGAAAATCATTAATTGTATCCGCATATAATGGAAAGAACACTGCCATTTGGGGAACACAATGGAAGGAATTGATTTTGTTTATACCTCTGGTCTCACAAGAAACATTTGACAGTGATATTGTCAGAGAAGTTGGCAGGGGAGGGTGAGTAGCAGAAACAAAACAAAATGTTACATGCAACCACCAAACCAAGTTTTAGGTGTACTGCCCTGTGGCATTGCAGGCTGGCAGGGAAGGGTGAGTGTTGGACTGAACTTCAGATCCACATTGGTAACAAAGGGTGCTGGAGACACTATTCTACCTGCACCTGATATCAAAACTAACCACAAAGCAAGACACATCAGGCATCAATCTCACTCGCAAATGCCTCTGCAAATGTAAAAGTGATTTAACAACCCACAGTAAAATCAGAACTAGACTCAAGCTCAAGCTTTTAAATGCAATGTAAACAGGGCTTATCAGACTACTTTTCACGGTGTAGGTTGGATCTGAGTCTAGTTCAGTGGTGGAAATCACAAGGCAGACGTGCAAGGAAGGAAAGCTAGCCCACCACAACTGGAATAATTAATTAAAAATATCCCAAGTAGAACTTTGTAGGAAGGAAGAAGAGCAAAATAGTCCAAGAAGTCCGTTATAGACTACGCAATGGAAACCTAGTTTACTTGTGTGATCCTTAGTACTGTGTTGATAGGCAATAAGGAAATCCACAGCTTGGTGACAGATTGTGTCCCTCCTTCGCTAAACCTGTCCCATGTGATCAAGGGGACCACTTTCACTAAGTCTGACAGAAAGATAGGCTGCATTTTTTTTTTTTGATATTTCTGTCGTCACTAGACAGGGTAAAAAAAAAATTCTAATGCTTTTGTGTCTGGAAAATATTAACCTCTGTAATTGCATAATGACTGGAAATGAACTCTTTATATTTTTTCTTAATATAATTACATCCAAGTTTTAGTGGAGAAAATTTCCATGATATCAGAGAACTCTTGCACCATCAGAAGAGAGGCCTGGTCACCAAAGACCTACACGTCTTCTGAAATTCTCTCCTGTTTCTGGGGACAGACTCATTTGATATTTTCACATACCTAAAAGTTATATTGTATTATATACACAAGGGGACACTTGTCTCCCTGAGGTTAGAGTTCTCCTGTTGCATCAGAGCTTAGCCCCACATGTAGTTCTGGCATACTAGCAAATGATACAAGCCTACACAAATATGATGAACTCACTGATATGAACCTCACCTCTGAGCTCACAAGATTCAACCACCAGAAAATAGGATAAGGTACCAAAATGTACTTCCTTCTCTTGTACTGAACATGGGAAAGGTTTGCACATTTCAAACAGGCAATACAGAGACAGAGAAAAATCATAGAAGATCAAGTTTGCTTGTTTTTTATGGACTTGTTAAATTTAGCTCTGTTACAGGATTCAGTAACATCCCAAACAGAACCAAAACATTCCTGGCTGTACCCTCCCCTACTGTTGTCTCAACTAACACTGACATTTCGGAAACAGAAAGTATTTCCTCAATTACTATTTTCATTAAAAACATACTCTATTGCAAATTCTGCCTCTTTAATATTCTTCTATTCTTTTCTATGCATTATTTTATTTTTACTGCAAATGAGAGAGTCTCATTGGTAGCCAAGCCTCTCCACTGCTTCCTGGTGCAAAAAATTTCACCATTTACTCTCCTGTTATCCCCTTTTTTTATGTCTTCTCTGGAGGCTCACGCGTAACTGGCATCTGTGTATGAGAACATACATAGCCAAACATTTTGTGATACTGGCAAGCTGTTATCACTGGAGAATAAGAATAAATCCTCTCTGTTGCGTCCCGCTGATGGAGGAGATCTTGCTGCATGGCTGTCATTCTCTGAGGATATTGTTAGAAGCTATTAAACAACATTTCAGAGAGGGCAGTAGAAATATTTACATGAGATACAATGAAACAAGACAGGCTTTTGTTTCATATATAACTGCTAGCAATTCCCACTACAGGCAGTGAAATTAATAATAGCCAAGACCAAGTATGTATGAAGGACATTTATATAAAGATACAGATCAAATAATGCAGACCAGTTGACTCTTGACAACTTGATTTTCCTTTCATTTTGTATAATAATTTTATAAAATGTCATAAAATAGTGCATACAACTCTATAGAGACAATATTGTTTATCATGTTAAAATAAAAAAGATGAGACTTCTGCCACACAGATGTGAATCAGACTCAGTGAGCAAAGTATTCTGATTCTCTTATTTACAGGGCTCATCAGGAGTAGCTCGCCAGGGTCAATGGAGTAATACTAGTTTTAAAAAGTGATGAGAGATCAGGATCAGGCCCTAAATGAATAAACCTGGCAGGTATATTGGTTCAAAGAATCATTATGGTTTGAAGTGCACACACCACAGTGGGAGGAAGGATGGTCCAGTGGTTAGGCTGCTAGTCTGGTACTGGGAAGTGCTGGGTTTAATATTCAGTTCCACCCCATGCTTCTTGTGTCACTTTGGACAAATCACTTTAAAGCCCAGATCTTCAAAAGTATCTAGGTACCTAACTCCTGATTTCAATAGGAGTTGGGTCCCTAAATGTCTTTGAGGGTCTGGGATAGATATTGTGCTGGCAGCGTAAAACCAGTGGATTGGATTCTTCACTGCCATGGACACTGGGTAATCATTTATACCCGTGCAAAGTGAAAACTTTGACTATTCTGCTTTTGCTATTATTTTTATAGCTATTTTGCACAGATGGAAGTGACTACACAAAGCAGTAGAAGTTCAGGCCTAGTGACCTCCATGAGTTACTCCAAATGTATTCTACTATAGTTGGGAATAGGGTTGCCAATCCTTCGGTATTGTCCTGGAATCTCCAGGAATTAAAGATTAATCTTTCATTAAAGATTATATCATGTGATGAAACCTCCAGGAATACGTTCAACCAAAATTGGCAACCCTAATTGGGAACAGAACGCAGTCTCTGACTTCCCAAATCACCACTGAGGAGATTTTCCTGACAGTTTATAAATTTAAACATTTGTCACATCACAACTGACCATTATACTAAAAGCAAAGACAGATTAAACAATGTCAAATTCTGCTTCATATACACACAAAACTCCCTCTGAAGTCATGAGTTGCCTCCAAATCTTGTACAGGCTGCATTCACCACAGGGCTTCACCTAAGGGAATGCAACTAAAACAACCTGAAAAATAAATAAATCACTGGTGGTCTAAGTTCTGTATGGTGTTTCCTGAGAAATGCAGTGGAGCACCTGCTATGCCCCCTGTGGCTACCTGTGTTTGCCCAGCTCTCCCCCTGCACTAGGGTTTTCTCTTCTAGACCATTTTATGCCCTTCATAGCAATTTATAGGCAGTGGCGGAGCTAATAGTGGGGCGACCACCCCTCCGATGGCCTTTAGATGTATGTGTGGCACCTTTTCAAGCCAACAGGTATCATTGAAGGTGGCACCACCAATGACCCATTGCCCCTCTTGGCTCCACCACTGCTAAAAACCTGGCTCTACTACTGCTTATAGGGGCTGGAGTGGGCATCAGAATCTGGTCCCTTCTCCTTATACGAGAGCCTGTCAACATAGACAGTACTTACAAATTTAACAGTTACAGGATTGGGCCCTTAACAAAATCATTAGTATAACACCTCTAAGCACCCATCTATTTACTAAATCCACACGGGTGGCAAGCCCATTACCGCTCTGCACATAGACCATTGGAGAAAACTGAATGCTGAGAATTGCATCTACCAGTTATTTTATTATATATCGCCACATATAAATTGCAACCACATATTCCTAAGTGATAAAATGCTTTATGACCTATTGCAAAATAAGGAGATAAAGGCTAAAGGTAGTTCACAAATGCAGGAAAGAAGAGGTATGACTTTAGGCAGAACTGGAAAGATTTTGATTCTCCAAGATGGAGTTCAGAGAGTAAGCTCAGGCACCAAATATGGAAAGGGGAAGGGAGGGATGTCACAGTAGCTTAAAGTGTGGTTCTACTCTGAGAAGTAACTATGTGTAAGCAGAGTCAGGATGAGCTGTAACCTGACATCTGGTGGTGAAGTATGGAAAGTGTGTAAAGAATGTCTGGAATGCGAAATCTCAAATATTTGCATAGGCACGCCTACCCCATCCCAGACTGCCGAAAGCTGTGGACTGCTTTGACAGAAATGACTCAACCTCAGTGGGTGGTACTTGCTAGACAAGTGACATGGTTCCAAACCCTGCGAATAGAGAGAGGTTGGGGACAGGTATTTGTGCCTGGTGGTGCAGGCTCCTTGTGGAGCTAGAAGCACCAGTTGCACCCCCTCCTCTGTCCACTGTGGAATGTCAGAGTTGATTTTTATTCCCTTCAGACTCTAGATACAGGTTGCTGAGCTGAACTCACTTTGGGCTAATGGTGCACTAACACTGGGCTCCCCTACTATGTGCTGAGATCACTAGAGCTGAAATACAAAAGAGCTGAAATTACTGAGCTGGGAGCACTGAGTATTGTGCTAACTAGTGGGGGAGCCTGAAGCTATACTGTGGAACAGAGCAGCTGGCGGAGTGGAGCAGTTTATGGGGATGGCTGAAGCGGACCACAGGACAGCTGTGGAGTGGAGCGGCTGGCAGAGCGGAGTAGCTGTGGGCGTGTTGAGCAGCCCACAGAGCGAGCGGAGCCGAGCAGTTGCTGGGACAACTGGAGCAGCTCACGAGGCAGCTGGTGGAGCGGAGCAGTTTGTGAGGACGGCGGAGGAGCAGAGTGGAGCGGCTGGTAAGGCGGAGCATTTCTGGAGAAGGCGGAAGCAGAACCCACGGAGACGCAGGGCAGTTGGCCCTGGACCACGTAAGGTCCCCTTTCACCTAGGCTGGGGGAGGACCTCTACAGATAGACTTCTGATTCTGGGTGGCATTGACCAGAGACTTTTGGGTTGCTGGACTTTGGAGTGATTGGACTTAAGACTCTAAGGGGGAAAGGACATTGCCAAATGTACTTGGGGGTGGTGGTTATGGTTTGTGTTATACTCTGTTTGTAGTGTTTTCCCAATGGGATGCCACATTGTTCCTTCCTTTATTAAAAAGATTCGCTACACTCAGACTCCGTGCTTGCGAAGAGGGAAGTATTGCCTCCTAGAGGCGCCCAGGAGGGTATGTATGTAAGTGTCCCAGGTCACTGGGTGGGGGCTCGAGCCGGTTATGCCTTGTGTTATTGAAACGGAACCCCTGGGTACTGAACCTGGCCCTTGTTGCTGCCAACTCAGAGGGGCAGAAGGATTACATATGCAAAAGTGGCACTTCCTTACTTAGCTGTATATGGGAGTCTTGTTGTTTATTGAGTCATATCAGCTTGTTTAAATGCCGAACATATTTTTATTGCTTTTTATTCCAGTATTTTTAGTGTATGTGCAAGGTGCCTCAGGTAGCATGTGACCAGGATTCATCACCAGATTTGGTCTGCTGGTTGGATCATTAGCTTCCCTGGCTTGGGAGTTGTTCCATTCTCTCCTTCACTACAATTATAATTGTGCATCAACAACAGAATAGTTTACTCAGTTCCAATTAGTGACACTTGTGCAGCCAACAGAGTTCCATAGTTGTAACTGAGGGCATAATTCAGTCTGCAGGACTTTTATTACTGGTGATTAGAATAGTTAAAAAAGATAAGTAGATTTTTGCAAAAAATTTCAAAATATATGAACATTTTTCATTTAGTTCAAAAATGGACTTTTTTATTTTAGCTGAATTTTTTTAAACAAGCTTTTTAAAAAAAATTGTTTTGCTGGGGAAAAACTGAACAAACCATTTTAAAAAAAGCCTACATGGGAAAGGTAAGGCGAAGAATACAAAAAAAAGTGAAACTGCCCCTCCACCGCTTTGGCATACCTAAACACATTTCAAAAACTGAAAAAATTTAGCCCAAACCCAATGTGTCAGTTTTTGTTTTGCTCAAAGGCGCACGTTCCATTTTCAAAAGAAGTGGTTGAAGTTTGTCTCCCAGCTCTTCTGGTGAGGCTGTCTGAGAAGGAAAGACCCCAGCTTGAGTTTCAGACGCAAGCCTCAGTTCTGCAGGGCTGATAGAGAAAGTGGGATGGATCCTCAGCCTCACCCTGATGGCTTAAGTAGCCAGCTGAGGACATTTCTTGTGTAGTGGAATCCCCAGGTGTGTAATAGCCAGCTCTATTCCAGCATTCCTCTTCCTTGCTTCTTCCTCCACCAAGTGTGGACATAGCCAGAACATTGTGCATGCTGATAGTTCTGGCCCCCAGCCCATAGGGGGCTATTGCAGCCAATGTAGGTCAACACAGCCAAAAGCATTTGGCCACAGATTATTTTTTATGTAAAAATTACTACAGGGATCAATAAACATGAAACCCAACAATGCAATTTTTCAGAGAAAAGCCACAGAGTAGAGGAAGAGATAGAGAGGAAGGAAAGGAAGTTGCATAAGGATTTTTTTTTAAATAGTAAGAATATCTGGAACACTTTCTTCCTGAAACGCCATCAGTTAGCACTTAGTTGTCTCCTTAAAGCATGGGCATTCAGATCCTTCCCAAAAATCCTTTGGTTTTTTTTTTTAACACAATTTTTAAAAAGTTTTTGTTGTTCAAGTTTTGGAAGGAACATAAACCTTCATGCTACAGGGCATATGAGGTCCTTTCCCTGGTGGGGGTAGGAAGGAATGTCTCTGGTGGCAGCTTATTACATAACCACCTATTGCAGGGTTTCTTGTGCCTCCCTTTGAAGCAGTTGGGAGAGGCCACCGTCAGAAACAGGATACCAGCCAAGACAGACAACTGGACTGATGGGACATGACCATTCCTATTTGGATCAGACAAGGCACAGATCGGGATGTTAGAAAATTAAAGTTAGAAATACTTTGTGTTAGATCCCAGTGCTTCCTTGCTCTCATGTTATTCCATTCTCAATTTAGTTCTTAGCCCACCATGTCCATATCACAAAACCAACATCTTAATTTGCACCTTTAGGAAAATACAGCAGAGAGGTTACAGGCTTGATCCAAAACCCACTGAAATCATTGAGAGTCTGATTGCTATGGACTTTGGCTGAGGGTCCAATGTGCGCATAAAGACTGAACTACCCTTTCAGCACTACTCTATAACAAAGTTAAGAACACATGGCAGGTGTTCACCTTGTTACTGGCCTCTATCATATCTGTTGGGTTTTTTTTGCCTAAATAGATTACTTCAGCTTCAGATCTAGTAACTTACCAAAGGACTAAGTTTGCTCAGAGATAGAAAGGCAAATGTATGGTTGAGCATACTGGACTTATAAAAACATATACATATTACCTGTGCTGGGGTGAGATAATGGAGCTACTCCCTTTGGTGTATAATGGAGCTGTATTTGTGAGAACTGATTTGTCAGTGACTGGGGTGTGGGAAGCCATGCCTAGTGGCTGGAGCAGCAGTCAGGCAACCAGAAATCAGAGCACAGGATCAAAGTCAGAGCCATGTACCTAAGCCAAGGGTCACAGCTGAAGTCAGATCCCAGGTTCAGAACTGGGTTACCTGGAGTGGGCAAGGCTGGGGCTATCACAGCCATGGGCTAATGCTTTGAGAAGCCAAAGATCTACTGCTGGGCTTAAGAACCAGTTTGCTAACCCTTGTTCCAACCAGTGAGTTGGTGCAGTCAATCAAGCAGCCTACTAAAGGCCAGCTTCTCTGACTGGGTTACCCAGAGACTGGCTGTCCTGCAGGCCCTGATTCCTGACATGATTCCTAACTGAACTATTGTGTTGGATTGTGTGAGACTGCCACATAATGCTTCCACAACTGGCTAAGTCCAGTAGGGGGATTTCAGTCCCAAATGTCTCATGGTCAAGTTGAGACCATTCTGCAGGTTTTCATCCTTGAAGTAGAGCTGGTATTTAGCCTCGCAAAAGAGCTGGGGTTACACATTAAAGTGATGATTTACCTATCTTATGAGCAGCTGTCAGAGTGAAAAAGGTTTCCAGGATTTTTCTCTTATGATTCTGGTCCAGAGGCTGTCAGCTAAGCATGTTGCCAACTAGCGGTACTCTGAAGGAAAGGAAAGCTCTTTATGACAGCAAAGTTCTTCTGGTCATTTTGTCACCCATTTCAAAGTGTTTAATATTCAATCTGTCCTCAGATTCATATTCTTCTGATCCTCCCTGCAACAGTCTGATTATATTGCACCATCACCATTCTGTGTGTTTTGCTTTGTGTTGTACAGAATGTCTTCCAGCCAGAGGGGCTCTGGGATAGTGCCAGTGGGAAAGACAGCATCAGGAAGCAGACTTCCATGGAAATGCCTTCTAAAGTTACTGAAGAATGTGGGCTGTCATGGCCGCTCCACCATGCTGGCAACAGCCAATAAGCACTACCGCTGTGAACTCAGCTATTCTACTGACTTGGCCCCTCCTCAGTCATCTTTGGTTGACTAGCATCAGCATTGGAACTAAGTGGGAGCATTAGACTCCAAAATAGGACTTGGGCCTTGCTCTCAGTGAGGGGTACAATGCAGAAAGCTTCTTGTGTGCTTTTCTCCCCTTGTGCAGCCAGATGGTATATTAAAATATGTGAAGGTATTCCTACCTCATGGAACTCGAAGGGATCTTGAAAGGTCATTGAGTCCAGTCCTCTGTCTTGTCTAGGAGGACCAAGTACTGATTTTGCCCCAGATCCCTAAAGTGTATCTGTACAAGAGGATTAAATTGATTTGACCATGACATATTTTCAGACAACCTAAGAAGGATTGGCTCAGCTAGCAGAGAATTAAAACGGAATGGAACTTCAATGCATATAAAGCAGCACAGTTTTCCATGCACTGTGACAATCTCTACATTTGAGCGGAACAGTGTTTGTACTTCTCACAGAGCACTGGAGGAATCTGTATAAAGATCTGTTTGTGATTTGCGTGGGATGTTTATTAAAGCTGATATAAAAGGTAATGCTAGGGACTTAATCCCGGGGGGTTTAGCACATAACCACTATCACTTAATAGGAAGTGGGTGGCATGTTGGTTGTCAACTGTAATTCCTTCTTCAGGCTGAGAACCTTATCCATACTTTTCCTATTATACTGTACGACTAACTTTTACAAGACTACGTATCTGTTTCTCACACAGGATAAAACTGAATATAAAATATAAAACAGACACTCACCATGTTTTAAAAGGGCATATGGTAAAGTGTGAAGGCAGAGGACAAAGTCAGAATGTAAAAGGGCATGCTGAGAACACCCTTGTTCTGATGGTTAGTGCTGCTATCCAGGAGATGTGCATTTGATGTCTTGCCCTTTGCTTGCTGGGCAGATGAGAACTCGGAGCCTTTGGGGATGGGGAGGAGCAAGAAGATATCTATAGCAAGGATTAAAAAAGAAACACACACACCCCACCAAAACCCAGCCTCAAACTACCTAGCAATAATTGTTAAAGTCACGAGTTTGTTCAATGGGCCGTTTATTTGTCCAATTTATTATAATGATGAACAGCTTTCAAACTAGAGCAGAATGCTAATTCTTACTTTATGTATAGACTAAATGATAGGCAGCTGTGAGCTACAGGGCTTTTGAGGGATTTCGGGTAATAAACTATAAAAGCAAAGAAATGTGGCTTGGAGTTTCTGTTAGTGATTATAAAATATACACAGAATTATGCTTTAAACTAAGTAGATTGTTTTAAAAGATATACATACCTTTTTATTTAAAACCTACTAAGTGATGTGCTTCCTACTATTTCATTAATACTTTAACAAGAATTTTCAGAAATATTTCTGAGCTCAAAGTCGGACAGAGATTAGCTATTGTCCTGAAATAATTAATTTGATCTGAATTCAGTCTCTGCATACATTGGGCAGTAGGGTCTTTGAGCATTATGAATGTACAGTGGAGTGGGAGTGGGCTAGAATTTATAATAATTTCTGCTAGCCAACTAATATGGTGGACAGTGTTTTAGAGGTGCATCCTTACTTACAAGTTGCAAGCTAAATCCATGTCACTGTTAATATTTCTCATTTTATTGTCTACGTAAAATGTGATGAATCTACTGAGCAATGATGGGTCAGCTGAAGGCAGTGTGGTGAAGCTTCTGTTCTTATGCCTCTGGCTGAGGGAGACGCAGATTCAATGGCATTTGGGAGGAGTGGGTCATGGAGACAGCAAGGGCCAGAGGCCTTGGGAGAAGCGCGCTGCTGAAGGCAGAGCACATACTGGGGTCTGCCAGCTGTTCAGGCCCATAGATCCTGAGCAGCTGAAACACCTACAGTGATTGCCACAGTAAAGATTCACCTGCTACGTGCTACCAGGGATTATTTCAGGACAAATCTGGTGACCACAGCACTCCAGAGCTCCCAGGGAGGGGTTATGGTTACCAAATGAATGAAGACACTAGTAAAATACAAGAGACCCATGTGTGAACCTTGAAACTTTCACACAACATTCAATCACATTTTCGTCTGATTATGCAATGTGCTATAAATGGATTGAGACTTGGTAAGTGATAGGAAGAACCATTCTCTTTGTATTGTTCTGCATACAATTTCACATAAACAATATGGAAGACTCACTCTCAGATACCCACGGAAGGGTTTATATTCTTCCAAGAAAGTTAATTGAGGAAACAGGCAGTTGTATCTGCAGTGCAGAGATCTGTTTGTCACTAGCTAGGGTAAGAATATATCTAGGTCTGAGGGAGGAATATATCTTTGCTATGTTGGCATCACCTGGCAAACTGATGTAGCAGGACATACACATTCAATTCGAAATGATGCAAACTTGCCTGTCTGACTAGAGCAGGATAATGAGTTTTCGCTGTACCTGGAGAAACTCAGCAGTTCCACTTCAAAAGTGTTCATGCAGAATTCTCTTTGATCCTTGTGGGTTTGCATCCCCTGCAGCACTTGTATCTCAGTTTTCAATCCACAAAACTCACTCAGAACCACAAAGCTTCACTTGGTCATATGCAGTAATCATTATTTCCACACCATTGTAATGCAGAAACACAAACTGGGTCCCATGTTCACTTACAATTAGCCCCTGTGTTCACCTGAATGGTTCACAAATGTTTTTCAAGTTGGTACCAAAATTTCAATCCAGGTGAGTTTCTCATGGGTTTGTGTTTCATTGCAAACATTTTGCACATCTCTAGCTTTTACTGACTCCTAGTTGCATGGTTTATATCTTCTAATACAAACACCGGGGCAGCTCTTTCTTCTTTTTCCTCCTTCTTTCACTCTGTTGTGCAAGTGTTCTTACAAATATTTGCTAATTAAGAAAATATATCATCAAAGAAGAAACATGCCTACATTTAATAGGTAAGTTTGGGGGTAGGTGTTTGACTGTTATACAGGTATAAACTGGAGCCTCTTTGCCCACTCAGCTCCTCTTCTTCCCTTGCCTCTGAGATTACCTTACAATGTGTACCTGGGACAGTGGTTTGATTTATAGTGAGCACTCTCTTCTTTAAGCCTAAGGGATGCCACCAGAAGCTGAGGTTGATAAAATCCTTCCTGCAGTGCAAGATCAAAAGTGAACAATTAATCTTTTTAAAGTTATACACCTCTACCTTGATATAACGCTATCCTCGGGAGCCAAAAATGTTACTGTGTTATAAGTGAAACCACGTTATATCGAACTTGCTTTGATCCATGGAGTGCGCAGCCCCGCCCCCCTGGAGCACTGCTTTACCGAGTTATATCCAAATTGGTGTTATACTGGGTCGTGTTCTATCGGGGCAGAGGTGTTTATTCATCTCCGTTTGTTATTCTCTTTTAGATTTGGCCATTTGTCCTGCTGATTAATCAAAGGGGAAAAAACAAAACAACAAAACGCTCCTCAGATTTTCGCATTGTGAAATAGTATTACCATAATCAGTCAGACCATGAAAATAAAACCCCACTCTAATCTGATCTTTCAGACTAGCCAAATGTATCATCATGATTTCACAATATTATTTCCTTCTGTTAGAAACCTTCTTTTAAAAGTATAACAGATCTTTACTAATAATTTAAAGTTGCTACATCCTGGCTACTGCTTGTCTACTGCCAAGATACTGTTTAGGTAACAGTTAATAATCAGCTGTCTGGACTACGTCACCATAAACATTACAGGGTTTCATCACTCATGTTTTATTTAATTCCACTTGTCATCAAGGTCTATTATTGGAGCAGTGCAATTTTGTTCAAGAGAGGTGATTTTTTACTACTGTTGAAAACTGCCTCACATACATTTTACACTTTATTCTTTTGAGTTAGGGCCCTTTGCTCTCAGTTCCCAGGACGACATAAGGTATTTAACCCAATAAGTTCATTAGATAATTGGCACACCCTAGTATTTCTGGATAAATGTTTGAGATACTGAAGTAGGGAAATGCAGATAGTTAAAAAATATTAATTATAACAGCCAGTCCTTGGCCTTACTCAGGCAAAACTCCCCCATATTATCCTATTAAAAGGTCCATGGCATCCACAGAGAAAAAAATGGAGCTTGAGAACAGTTTTTTTCATTCTTCTCCAATTTTGTCTTGATTTCCCTCTAGTCCTGATCTCCTATCCTCGTTCTGAAAAACTTTCATTTTCTATTATTACCCATCTGACTTCCCTAACCTTTTCTACAACCTCTAGACCAACTTCCTTTTTCCTCACCTTGATCACATCCCTGACCTGGTCTAAACCAAGGACTGATCTATTTCTTATGTCTATATCTCCAAATCTCTGATCACCATTTTATCCCTTATAACATTTATCACTCCCACCAGTCCAGTCCTTCTGTGGCCACAATACTTCAGCATCTCTACATTTTCTGCAGAACACAGTCTTTTCTTTCCAGGGCTGCCCAGAGGATTCAGGGGGCCTGGGGCAAAGCGGGGGAGCTGCAGCACTTGTACTCACCTGGGGGTGGTCCGGGTCCTTGGCAGCATTTCAGCAGCAGGAGGCCCTTCAGTCACTCCACGTCTTTGGCAGCATTGAAGGGCCCCCCACAGCCGAAATGCTGCCGAAGACCCAGACCACTGCCGGGCCTGGGGCAAATTGCCCTCCCTTGGGTGGCCCTGTTTCTTTCTGTCACTAGCAAGTCTTTTCTTGGTTCCAGAGTCTCCATATTCAACCTTATCCTTCTTTCTATGCTTTCCTCTTTTTCCTCCTAGTTCCACAGCTATGTCCCACTAATCTCCACCATTAGCATTTGATTCCTCCTTCTGCATAGCTGAGCATATCTGGAGAAAAACTGTTGATCAAGAGGCTTCCATGATACCTGACTCCAGTACCTACAACTTCCAGTAATGCTTTACAGTTGCCTCTCTCTCTTCTCCTGTGTCTCTACTCAAGATTTTACTAATTTCTTACATAGGGTTTGCCATATTGGATCAGACCACCAGTCCAAGTAGACTAATATGCTGTTTCTGACAGGCACCAGTATCTGCTCCTCCAGATGAAGGTGCAAAAAACTCTGCAGTAGAAATTATGGATGCATTATATTCTGAAGTGTGAGAGTTGTTATCCCTTCAAAAACAATTTTTAATAAAAAATTTATTAAATGTATATATGCCCAGTCCTTTTCTGACCCTGCTAACCTCTTGTCCTTAATGATATCTTGCAACACTGAATACCACAGGCTAATTGTGCGCTGTGTGAATCAATGTTTCTTAAATTTGCCAACTTTCAATTTCATTGTATGATTCCTTGTTCTTATATTATGGAGGGTATTTCTGATCTAGCTTCTCTGTCCCATTCATTACTTTACTGTCCCTTTATCATTACCTTGGAGCCCGCTATTATTCTTCCATTTATGGTCATTATGCCCAATCTTTTTAATATATCTTCATAGGAGATTTTTCCATGCCTCTAATCATTCTCATCACATGACTGTGAACTTTCTCTATTTATGTTAGGTCTTGTAAGATTAGATGACAAGCACTGAACACAGTATTACAGGTGAGAGTGCGCCATTTAGTTCTTCAGGAACCAAACTGACAATATCCAGAGGCTGTTTACACCCCCCATTAACTTCTTTTCCAAAACCCTCTCTGCTTTCACCCTACTCTTGGACTCTGGAGTGTCTCTGAATATCCAACTTACTGACCAATCGCCCATGACTCCAGAACCAATGTAACTTGTGATTTCTCTCTCATCTGCATTTTTCTTTCAGTCTCTAAATATGAGCTGGCATTTCTAATACTATATCTGTGCAAGAAGCATTAAAAACAGTCAAAAACATAAATGTATAGAGTGAATGGAGCCCCTTCTTTGGCTTTACTTTGCTAACTTTAACATTTGGCTCTTAGATATCACCCTGATGTAATCTTAGAAGTAGACAGTAGATCAGCCTATGATGTTGACAGCAACTAGGTTACAAAATACTAGCTAAGTAGCTTAATTACTTAGACTCCAATCCAACAAGGTGTTCCACTGATTCATGGGGCTCTGCACAGAAGCAGGGGCCCACCCACGTTGAATGAGTTGCAGAGCGAGGGCTATAAGTAGCTGAAAGTATGAGACATGGTGGACCAATGAGATGGATTCAGAAAGGTGATCAAAGGTATGATTTCAAACCATACAGGTTCTCTGAATGCCAAAAACAGAAATGTTATTTCAACACAGTTCTGAAGTGGAGAACGGCAAGTGAGACAAAGACTGTAGTTTTCTCTGTGGCATTATCTGTGTATTTAAGAACTGTTGTAGCTGATGTCAACCTTTCATTTATGTTTTTGGCTCTTCCCCTCTCACACAGAGTTGACAGGTGTCTGGGGAGAATCTCCCTTCAAAACTCTTTTGGAAAAAGTGGTACCCTGATCCCAACAGCCCACACCACAGCTGAGAGAGATGAAGTTGTAAATTAAAGTTCCCCTCCCCCTGGGTGTTACAGGAACAGGGAATCGTCTAGTGGAGCCTGCTTCCACCAAGCCCCTTCCTTGACTTGCTCTCTGTCTGTGACACTGCCCCATGGTTCTAACACAGCACTACATGGATTTGCTAGATCCAAGAATCCAGCCCCTACTATGTGGAATGGGCCCAGGCTATCTGCAAGACTGCCTCTCTTCCTGAGACCTGGCACAGGAACTGAGCAGCACAAATTAGGAGTCCCTAGATTTAAATGCAAGGAAGCAGGTAGCAGGACCGTGGAATTTTGTCTCCCAGATAGTCCAAAGGAACCCAAATTCAGGGTCTTTCTTCTTTCCAGTGTTTGCCCAAGTGGCTAAAGTGAGTGACTGAGGGTTTGATTTGAGGGATGGGCCGAGCCTTGCTTTCTATTGTCTATTGCTATTCTAATGTCTTTATTAGAGTATGTCCATGCACCTGGACTGTCAAAGTTAGACTCAGGACTCACAGTTTGTCAGACCACTCTGTTTTATTAGCACAGCGCTCTGCTAATACACCCAGATTATGTGAGCACCATGCAAGACACAAACTATCTTATTTATTCAGATAAAAGAGCGGGAATTAGACAAAGGGACAAAGAAAGCAAAACAGTAAAATTTACCTGGAGTACAGCATGCATATTCTGCTTCCTTACTAACTCTTATCGATCTAAGGCTAATACTTCACCAATTGCCCTTAAATGGTGCAATTGTTCTATGTTAATGTCTGTATTCCTGACACCTGGATTTCAGCATTCCAACAATTTTGCTTAAAGATACAGACAGCATTTCTTTAATCCTTTCTATTTTCACAATATAATTCATTCTACTTTCACAGGACACATGCAGAAGAGAACATTTTAGCGCTCTAGTGCCAGATTTTAAAGAGCACACAGCATCCTCCCACATAGACACCAAGTCAGTGACACGATCCTCAAGAGACCCGAGCTCCCATTTAAACACCTAAATGAAGTGAATGGTTTCATTGTTCTTAGGGGTGGGTTTCCCCTGAGGCGTCTTCCACTTAGTTCCCCAAGAACACAGTTTGACGCCCATCTTGTCGCTCAGGTTGCTTTATTTGGCATACAGCAAAGCTACACTGAGTTGATCAGATTTAAGCATGGGGAGGGGTATAGGACGTAACGTACATCCAGAGTTATACAGCAAGCCTCTTCCTTTGCATACATTTACACATTGTATTGTATTTACTATAGATTGAATCACACATCATTTTGGGATTGGCGTGGTCACTTTGGCCTGGTCTACACTTGGAGGGGGGGGGAGGGAGGAATCGATCTAAGTTACGCAGCTTCAGCTACGTGAATAACATATCTGAAGTTGACATACTTAGATCTACTTACCGCAGCATCTTCACCGCGGAGAGTCGACTGTTGCCACTCTCCTGTCGACTCTGCCCACGCCTCTCGCTGAACTGGAGTACAGAAGTCACCGGGAGAGTGCTCAGGGATCGAATTATCACATCTAGACTAGACGCGATAAATCAATCCTCACTGGATCGATTGCTGCCCATCGATCTGGCCAGTAGTGAAGACACACCCTTTGTAGGAACCAATCACTCTGCAGCACGTACTGTCCATGCACAACTTTTTAACTCATTTTATGGCCCAGGCCTATTTTATCCATTGTTCTTTTGTTCATTGTGAATGGTTGCCTGGATGTTTCCCCTTATATTGGCTAGTGCAGACATTCTGTTTCCAGCCTGTTGATCCATTTACCTCCTTAATCCTGTCTCAAGAAATGAGGACTCACCCACATCCAATTATTCATGTCAAGACAACCTGTATTCCATTGGTTTTTGTTTTTTTATATTAGCGTTTGTTTTATTAGTGGGAGCTAATGGGGTATGAGCAATGTAGAAAGTCTGGTCTATACACGTACAATACATTGGTAACTGTACAGCAGTAACCAAAGGAAACCTGTGTGGTTATGTTAGTTTCGGTTGCTCTTCAGAGTCTTTTTAGATGTGACAGCAATTGTTTGAAATGCGAAGGGATCCTCATGAACAGAGTGCACAGGCAGTCGTCCTTTCTATTGGTAGCCAGCCTTCTTCCACCATGTCAAAAGAGTTGTTTCTCTTTAAGAAAGAAGTGCCAACATCTGAAATGTGTCAGCATCTTCCACAGCTCAATGACAATTGAGGGCGTGCAGCATCTCAATGGAGGCACACAACGACTTTCAGGATTGGGCCCTGCCACTTGAAATTTAAACTCACTCATCTGAGTGAAATAAAAGTTTTAAGAATTAAGCTTCCCCTCATCCTCACGTTTTATTATTCAAAACAGACTCTGTTGATTACGTTACAACTCTCCAAATCCCTTCACCTTTGGGTTAAGGAGCATAAGAAAATCTCAGCCCAGAAACAGATATTTTGAGAAGCTTTTGAAGGAGTGAAGATAGCAGATGGTGAATATGTGTTTTTTTCAGTGTGCATCTATGACAGCTGTGATTACATTCACCTTGGCCTGGTCTACACTATGCTTTTATACCAATTTTAGCAGTGTTAAATCGATTTAATGCTGCACCCATCCACACAACGAGGCCCTTTATATCGATATAAAGGGCTTTTTAAACCGGTTTCTGTACTCCTCTTCGACGAGAGGAGTAGCGCTGAAATCGGTATTACCATATCGGATTAGGGTTAGTGTGGCCGCAAATCGATGGTATTGGCCCTCTGGGTGGTATCCCACAGTGCACCACTGTGACTGCTCTGGAAAGCAATCTGAACTCAGATGTACTGACCAGTAGACAGGAAAAGCCCCACGAACTTTTGAATTGCATTCCTGTTTGCCCAGCGTGGAGCTCTGATCAGCACGGGTGGCGATGCAGTCCCAAATCCAAAAAGAGCTCCAGCATGGGACTGTACGGGAGATACTAGATCTGATCGCTGTGTGGGGAAGCCAATCTTTTCTATCAGAGCTCCGTTACAGACGACGAAATGCCAAAGCATTTGAAAAAAAATCTCCAGGCTTAGATACAGAGTCCACAGAACAGTGCTGTGTGACAAGCGTAATGGAAAGCCAAAGAATCAAATGGATGTTCATGGAGGAAGGGAGGCGGTACCGAGGACTCCAGCTATCTCACAGTCCCCGCAGTCTCCAAAAGTATTTGCATTCTTGGTGAGCTCCCAATGCCTGTAGGGTCAAACATATTGTCCGAGGTGCTTCAGGGTATATCTCGTCAGTTTACTCCCCCTCCCCCCGTGAAAGAAAAAGGAAAAAATCATTTCTTGACTTTTTTCATGTCACCATATGTCTACTGCATGCTGCTGTAGAACAGGGTGCTGGGGCAATGAACAGCATCCTCCTCTCCCCTCCGTTCCCCAGTGGCAGATGGTACAAGTGCAGTAGGACTGGTAGCCGTCCTAGTCATCAGCCCATGAGTGCTCCTGGCCGGCCTCAGGTGAGGTCAGTTGGGGGTGCCTGGGTAAAAATAGGAATGACTCCCAGTTATCCCCAGCAGATGGTACAGAACGGCTGGTAACCATCCTCATCAAGCAGCTGGGGGCTGAACTCCCTTTCATGTCTAAATAAAAGATTCTGTACTGCCTGGACTATCATAGCAGCGGGATGCTGCGCTCCTCTCCCCTCCACCGTTTAATGTCCTGTGTGGACTATCATAGCAGCGGGAGGCTGCCTCCCCCTCATTTTATCTCACTAAAAGCTAGTGTTTCTTATTCCTGCATTCTTTATTACTTCATCACACAAATGGGGGGACCCTGCAATGGTAGCCCAGAAGGGTTGTGGGAAAGGGAAGCAATGTGTGGGGTTGTTTGTAGGGGCACCCCCTAGAATGGCATGCAGCTCATCATTTCTGTGGGATCTGACACGGAGCGGCTGTGCTCTCTGGTTTCTCTGATACACTGGTTCTCTAGTACACTTGCTCCATATTCTAGCAGGATGGACTCTATTTTAGATAAAACATAAAGGAGAGAATGACCCGTGGGATCATTCCCATTTTGTCTTTGCGCCCCGGCCGACTTCAGCGAAGGTCAACCAGGAGTACCCATGACAGCAGCAGATGGTACAAACGACTGATAACCGTCATCTCATCCCCAATTTACAATGGTACACCAGACAGTACAGAACGACTGGTAACCATCTCTGTTACCTTGCAAAGGCAAATGAATGCTGCTGTGTAAGCGCTGCAGTACACCTCTGTCAGCGGCATCCAGTACACATATGGTGACAGTGACAAAAGGCAAAACAGCAGAGAATCCTGTGGCACCTTATAGACTAACAGATGTTTTGGAGCGTGAGCTTTCGTGGGTGAATCCCCACTTCGTCAGACGCAGGTAGTGAAATTTCCAGGGAGGTACATATATGCTAGCAAGCAAGCTAGAGATAATGAGGTTAGTCAATCAGGGAGGATGAGGCCCTGTTCTAGCAGTTGAGGTGTGAAAACCAAGGAGGAGAAACTGGTTCTGTAATTGGCAAGCCATTCACAGTCTTTGATTAGTCCAGAGCTGATGGTGTCAAATTTGCAGATGAACTGAAGCTCAGCAGTTCTCTTTTGAAGTCTGGTCCTGAAGTTTTTTTGCTCCGGGATGGCCACCTTAAGGTCTGCTATAGTGTGGCCAGGGAGGTTGAAGTGCTGTCCTATTGTATATTGCCATTCCTGAATTCTGATTTGTGTCCATTTATCCTTTTCCGTAGTGACTGTCCAGTTTGGCCGATGTACATAGCAGAGGGCATTGCTGGCATATGATGGCGTATATAAACATTGGTGGACGTGCAGGTGAATGAACCAGTGATGGTATGGCTGATCTGGTTAGGTCCTGTGATGGTGTCGCTGGTGTAGATATGTGGGCAGAGTTGGCACGAGGTTTGTTGCATGGATTGGTTCCTGAGCTAGAGTTATTATGGTATGGTGTGCAGTTGCTGGTGAGAATATGTTTCAGGTTGGCATGTTGTCTGTGGGTGAGCATTGGCCTGCCACCAAGGCCTGTGAAAGTGTGGGATCATTGTCCAGGATGGGTTGTAGATCCCTGATGATGCGTTGGAGGGGTTTTAGCTGGGGGCTGTATGTGATGGCCAGTGGAGTCCTGTTGGTTTCTTTCTTGGGTTGTCTTGCAGTAGGAGGCTCTGGTACACGTCTGGCTCTGTTGATCTGTTTCCTAATTTCCTCGTGTGGGTATTGTAGTTTTGAGAATGCTTGGTGGAGATTTTGTAGATGTTGGTCTCTGTCTGAGGGGTTAGAGCAGATGCAGTTGTACCTCAGTACTTGGCTGTAGACAATGGATCGGTGATGTGCCTGGATGGAAGCTGGAGGCATGACGGTAGCATAGCGGTCGGTAGGTTTTTGATATAGGGTGGTGTTAATGTGACCATCACTTATTTGCACCATGGTGTCTAGAAAGTGGACTTCCTGTGTAGATTGGTCCAGGCTGAGGTTGATGGTGGGGTGGAAGTTGTTGAAATCATGGTGGAATTTTTCTAGTCTCCTTCCCATGGGTCACAGATGATGAAGATGTCATCAATGTAGCATAGGTAGAGAAGGGCGTGAGTGGACGAGAGCTGAGGAAGCGTTGTTCCAGGTCAGCCATAAAAATATTGCTATGTGGGGCCATGCAGGTGCCCATAGTGGGCCACTGATCTGGAGATATATATTGTCATCAAACTTGAAATAGTTGTGTGTGAGTATAAAGGCACAGAGCTCAGCAGCCAGTTGTGCTGTGGCATCATCAGGGATCACTGTTCCTGACAGCTTGTATTCCATCTGAGTGGGGATGTTTGTGTAGAGAAGCTTCTACATCCATGGTGGCTAGGATGGTGTTTTCTGGAAGGTCACAATGCATTGTAGTTTCCTCAGGAAATCAGTGTGTAACGGAATAGCTGGAGTGCTGGTGGCATAGGTCTGAGTAGAGAGTCCACATATCCAGACAGTCCTTCAGTGAGAGTGCCAATGCCCGAGATGATGGGGCGTCCAGGATTTCCGGGTTTGTGGATCTTGGGTAGTAGATAGAATAACCCTGGTCGGGGCTCTAAGGGTATGCTGATTTGTTCCGGTGTTAGTTTTAGGGAGTGTCCTGAGTAGATGATGCAGTTTCTTAGTGTATTCCTCAGTGGATCTGAGGAAGTGGCCTGTAGAATTTGGTATGGGAGTTGTCTGGCGGCCTCCTTTTGGTAGTCAGACCTGTTCATGATGACAACAGCACCTCCTTTATCAGCCTCTTTTGAGATAATGTCAGGGTGGTTTCTGAGGCTATGGATGGCAATTCCATTCTGCACGACTTAGGTTATGAGGCAAGCGGTGTTGTTTTTCCACAACTTCTGCCCTGTGCACGTCGGCAGAAGCATTCAATGTATAGGTCCAGACTGTCATTTCGACCCTCAGGAGGAGTCCATGTGGAGTTCTTCTTCTTGCGCTGTTGGTGGGAGGGTACCTGTGTATCAGTGCACTGTTCAGTTTTGTCCTGGAAGTATTCTTAGAGTCATAGACGGCGAAAGTAGGCTTCCAGATCGCCACAGAACTGTATCATGTTGGTTGGGGTGGCAGGGCAGAAAAAGAGTCGCCGAGATAGGACAGACTTTTCTTCTGGGCTGAGTGTGTAGTTGTATAGATTGATGATATTGCTGGGTGGGTTAGGGGTACTGCAGTTGTGTCCCCATGTGGCAGGTAGGAGTTTAGACAGCTTACAGTCCTTTTTCCTTTGTAGAGAGGTGAAGTGAGTGCTGTAGATCTCCTGTCTTATTTTAGGCAAAACAGGCTCCATGGTTGCCATGTATGGCATCTGCCAGTGCAATCCAGGGAAAAAGGGCGCGAAATAATTGTCTGCCATTGCTTTCGCGGAGGAAGGAATGAGTGACGACATTTACCCAGAATCACCCGCGACACTGTTTTTGCACCATCATGCATTGGGATCTCAACCCAGAATTCCAATGGGCGGGGGCGACTACGGGAACTATGGGATAGCTATGGGATAGCTACCCACAGTACAACGCTCAGGAAATCGACGTTAGCCTCAGTACATGGACGCACACCACCGAATTATTGTGCTTTGTGTGGCCATGTGTACTCGACTTCATACAATCTGTTTTACAAAACCGGTTTATGTAAAATCGGAATAATCCTGTAGTGTAGACGTACCCCTTGGCTATGATAATACAGGGCTTGATTCTTCTCCACTTTGTCCCTGGAGTAGTCCTTTTCACCTGTGCAAAGTAAGTATAAAGAACTACCAGATCAGAATGATAGCTTTTTGTAGAGGTGTAAATGATAATTCTGATAGTGATAATGGCAGATCAGACTGGAACTTTTGAGATTCAGATTCTCAAGGGTCTTAAAGTCTTCTCTCACAATTTGTTAACCTACAGTGTTAATCTGCTTTACATTTTTTCCCCTATTTAAGTCTTACAAATAAGCATTGACAGAGTTTAAAATCTTTTGCTATTCAACTTTTGTTAAGATATAACAGTGAGTTGTAAACATATACAGAATTACTTGCCCGCATCCATGTAAGTTATTCTTGTACCTGGCTCTTCCCTCTCGATATTTGCATGATTGTGTGTATTTGTTCTTGTGCAGGGCCACCCACAGAGGGGGGCAAGTGGGGCAATTTGCCCCAGGCCCCGCAGGGGCCCCCATGAGAGTTTTTTGGGGCCCCTGGAGCGGGGTCCTTCACTTGCTCTGGGGGCCCTGGAAAACTCTCGTGGGACCTGGGCCCCCGGAGCTTCTTCCGCTCCAGGTCTTTGGTTGCAAGGGATCCTTCCTCTCCAGGACTGGCCACAGAAGTACCCTGAAGATCCACGGTGGGGGGTCCTTCCTCCCCAGGACCCGCCAGTGAAGTGCCGGGTCTTTGGTGGCAATTCGGCGGCGGGGGCCCCCGCCGCCATAGACCCCAGGCCCCCTGAATCCTCTTGGCGGCCCTATTCTTGTGGAGGATCATTTGTAGAGCCTCTGATCATCAATGAAGCTGGATAGATATGTTGGAAGCAATTTACATAAGAGAACAATTTTTTGATTAGAAATCTGAAAATCCTGTTTGATGTTAGACACATCTCCTTATACTATAATAAAGAAAATATAAATAACGGATGAAATCAAGCCCTCATTATCATCCCTAGAACCCTACTGACAGAAGGCAGAATTTTTCCAGATGTATTTTGACTTAGAGAGCTAGATAAAATCTTTATCTCAAACAGCTAGTTTAAACATATGATACTGAATCCCAGTGTCATTTGTGCCTGAGGAACCCCATTAACTTCAGTGAAGTTATGCTGGTGAAACTGAAATGAGGATTAGGCCCATGTTGTTGCTTTTGTCCAATTGTATTTTATGTCATTTAAGAGTTGCAAATACTGCTTGTGCTTTAAATATTCCTTTCACTGTCTGTCTCCTCACTTAACGTGCAAGTTGCTTTTTAGCATCTAGACAGAGCAGTCATGCAGACTATTAGGCTCATCAGTGAAGTTTTAGGACGGGGTGGGGAACCTTTTTTCTGTCATGGGCCATTGACTCACAGAAAAAATCAACTGCGGGCCACTTACCTGCTCGGCAGGACACGGAGGCTTGGGGCTTCCCCCTGCAGCTGGTGCCGGCACTATGGCTCCAGCCTCGTGGCGGGGGACAGAAGGCAGTGGCGTTGGAACAATTTTACAGTGGGGGTGCTGAAAGCCAGTGGTCCCCACAATTTCTACCTGGCATCCTACCCTCCGTACCCCGTCTGTGCCCCCTCTCCCCAGAGCTGGGGCCAAGACTTGGCTGTAGCTCTGAGAGTGGGGGCGGGACGCACACAGGGGTAATGGGGCTGAGGCTGGGACCACAGCTGTGGGCAGGAGCAGAGTCCCAAGTGCAGGGGCAGCAGACAGGACTTCACATGTGGGGCCGAGGGTAGAGCCCCATGTGGGGGTCTGGCAATGCTGGGACCTGAGCGCAGGGCCAGCGGCCAGGACCCCGTGCAAAACCTGTGGGTGCTGCAGCACCTCCCCACATGCCTAGTTCCCACGCCTCTGTTCAGAGCTCAGCGCTTCCCCCTGCGACAGGGTGAGCCCCACAGGGGCACCGCAGGCCAGATGAAATTAAGCAAGGGGCTGGATCCAGCCTGAAGGCCATAGGCTTCCCATCCCTGTTGTAGCACACAGCTGGGTTTCCAATTTAAAGATGTCATTGACATCAAGCATTTGGATATGAGTCAACAGTGTGCCCTTGTTGCCAAGAAGGCTAACAACATTTTGGGCTGTATAAGTAGGGGCATTGTCAGCAGATCGAGGGAGGTGATCATTCCCCTCTATTTGACATTGGTGAGGCCTCATCTGAGTATTGGTCCAGTTTTAGGGCCCCACAACTACAAGAAGGATGTGGAAAAATTGGAAAGAGTCCGCAGAGGGCAACAAAAAAATGATTGGGGGCTGAAGCACATGAACTTAATGAGAGAGGCTGAGAGAAGAAGAGGGGGGATTTGATAGCGCTTTCAACTACCTGAAAGGGGGTTCCAAAAGGATGGATCTAGACTGTTCTCAGTGTACCAGATGACAGAACAAGGGCAATAATGGCTCAGTTGCCAGAGGGGGAGATTTAGGTTGGATATTAGGTAAAAACTTTTCACTAGGAGGGTGGTGAAGCACTGGATATGGGTACCTAGGGAGATGGTGGAATCTCCTTCCTTAGAATAGGTTTTAGGCAGGCTTGACAAAGTCCTGGTTGGGATGATTTAGCTGGGGATTGGTCCTGCTTTGAGCAGGGATCGTTTGGGACTAGATGACCTCCTGAGGTCCCTTCCAACCCTGCATATTCTATGAATTTATGATCAGTTATGGAACCTTCTTCAAGTCTGTTTTCATAAATGCTACAATTCTAACAGTAGAGCTCAAGAAGAGCATTAGGCCATCTGCTTATACCCCCTCATTGGCATGACAAAACAGCCACTTGTCAGAACCTATTTATAATAATATTCCAAGCACACTTTTTCAAAGAGCTACTAGATCTTCAAGACAAGACTACTTAGTAAGCAGCTGTATTCTATATCATGGGCAGCCGACATTTTATGTATCGAAGAAACCGTTAACATCAAAATGCACAGTTTCTGGTCAGCTTGGGCCTCCACCAGGACTCTGTCTGTTGCTAAAAGAAGCTCTGCAGAACATCTCAGGTCAGCTAATGTTTATGTAACTGTTCAAAGTTTACATGGATCAGTCCCATGATAGTCTAGTAGATTGGCAGCCACTCAGTTGACTTTCAGATCCTGACTTGGTAACTATAGCTTTATATATTGCAGCCACCATATATTTAGGTTCAGATACACAAGAGATTGAATAATACGTACTTTAAATAACCTGTCTTTGCATGACAGATTTACTAATGTAAACACAATATAAGCCACTGTTATATATCATCACTTGTCCATGAGATCCCCATGACTGGCATACTTCCATGGCCCATCCTGCCGCGCGCCATCCTTCTCTCCTTCAAGTTCCTCAAATTTGCTTATATGAAACCTGTAGAATATAGCAGACTTCACTTCTAAAAATGGTATCGCATGTAAGCTTCTTGGGACATGGGAAGCATCTTTTCATTGTGGGTATGTACAGGGCCTCTTAACTGTCATATAATTAGCTCAAGCACACTTAAAATAAAGTCTTTCAGACTCTCCATGGCATGTGCACTACCAACCAAAGTAACTGCATTATCTTATTGCTGTTATCCATGTCCTCTCTTCCCAGTTAACCCTCATCAAGGGTTTTTAATAATCACACATCCAAGTTGCCTCTTAATAAATCCTGCAAGTAATTTTGCAGGTATGTAATTCTGCTTGCATGTATTCATAGGAGCAAAGTTACACACATGCATGTTTACAGGAACAGGGGCTTATGTTCTCTGTTCTGAACAGCTTACAACCTGACTTTCATCTTTCAATTAAGTGCTATGCACACTTATTGCACTAACTAGGTAATAACCTTCTGTGATGTGAAATTTGCACACGTTAAAGAATTTGGCACCTATTCTGCCATCATGAATTATATATATTTTTGTCCTACTGGTAATATCTTGTGATTTCCCCCCTCTTTCTACTCCTAGTACTTTGTGCTACTCAAATATTTTAGTTTTAAATGTTCATTTCTCCACAAACTTTGTCATATTTTTATTTTTGTTTCTGTGATGGGACACTCACCTTCAGTGTGCCTACTAGCAGCTGGGTGTGGTACTGCAGGCCTTTCCTTCCCCTGCTGCCCCCTGTAGGTTGTCATCCTCGCTTAGCTTCAGCAGCTCAGCCCTTTGATCAAGTCAGACAATCTAAAATGGATGAACCCCTTCCAGGGTAGCAAAGAGTTCAACACACTGTCAACCCTCACTAGGGTTTTCAGACCCAGCTCTGGGCCCTTTTTAATCCAGCCCTCCACCTGGGCTTTTAAAGGAGACCTTCCTACTTCTTGGGGCTTAGGTCACTTTGCTAGTGGTGGGATTCAGCCCACCCACTGCTTTGGATCCCAACCCAGTAACCCTTTACACAGCAGCCACGTACAGCTCCGTCCCATTCGCTGCTGCTATTCCTTGGGTCTTTTCCCACATAACCTCCTCAGGGTTACAGTTCTCAACTCCTCCCTCTCCCAGGTCCAGTAAATGCACCCTGTCACGCTCCTTTGGACAGAGCATCCCTCCTTGCCCCTCTAGTCCCAGCCAGGAACTGACCTGCTCAGGCTCCTTTTAGATTCACCTGCTGGACTCTGATTGGCTGCCTATGCCGCCTCTTTCGGCAGGCCCAGAGGACCCACCTTCGATGCTGTTTTCCTGGGACTGGCTGTGGCAGGGCAGTGGGGCCTATAGGAGGAGGCCACAAAGGCCTGGTACATCCTATCACTGCTACTTACTGAAAATTATTATTTCTGGTGCAAGCTTTGATATACAAATTATATAAAATATTTGACTAGATCATTTGCTATTATCTGAAGAGAAAATAAAAATTTTACACAAAAAGGAAAATGAAAGTCAATACATATTACTAGCATACTTTAACAATACTTCTTTCAGCCCTGGCTAGTCTACCTTTTAGGTGTCCCATTCTTCAAATGCATTTCTTCAAATTAAATATTTAGACTCACTTACTCCCACTTTGCTGTGAAGACTAGTTGTGGCATATTTGATAAGAGGCATATATACTGCTCCAGAACACAGCTGGTATGTTAAAACTCTCAGTACAATACAAGTATTATCTCACCAGCTGTCATATAGCGTAAGTCCCAATTCTGAACCTTAGCGTCCAAAATGTGGGTGCCTGCATGAACCCTCCAAGCTTAATTACCTGCTTGGATCTGATAGCGCTGCCACCAGCCAGAAATTCCAGTGTCTGACTCACTGTGGTCTCCCCAAAACCTTCCCTGGGGACCCCAAGACTCAGATGCCCTGAGTCTCACAACAAAGGGAAATAATCCACTTTCCTTCCCCCTACTTTTTTGTCTCCATGGATTACCCACTTACACCTCTGCTGAACTAACTTTCCTCATACACTTGTTAGCCTCCAATAGACGTTTCGTCCACCTCCTTTTGTCAAAACAGGGAAACATTCGTGTTTCCCACGTAGACTGTGATCGTCCTTTCTTCTCCTACGCTTCGTCTCATTATAACTCACCTCCTATAGTACTTTGGAACTTATCTTCTCATCTTAAACCGACAAGAGATCAACGTGTCTCTCCCCTCACCCAGAGCTTTTATTCTCACCCATTGCCATCTTTCTGCCATCCTTATGCTAACTCTTCTTACCTAACACCTACTTTAATGACCTGGTAGTCCCTTTCCCCCTCCCTTTTATTCGTTTCACACACTTTTAGAGCCGTTTAGCCTTTACACACAGCGTATATTTTCCCATTAAACCATACATTCTCATTGTTCACGCGTTCTTGTCTTAAGATTAACTATTCATAATGTCTTTTTATATCATGAAAAAATGCAAAGAGGAAAACGAACCCATTATTAGATTTACTAGGTGTCTTCTTCAAGAGCTAGATCTCTACTATTACAAGGGTACATGTTGTGAGCTCTTATCAAGTATTTCAGTGAACACTCCTGTCCCCTACCATAGTCTATACCCAGCCATTTATACCTCACCAATATCGAAATTACCTCCATATTATACATCAAACATTCAGCAATAATAACTTCCACCATCATGTAAAATTTACCATATGTTAGATATGAACTTTATATGTGTGTCTGCCTCTACTTATGTACTCTCCAACTGCAGAGAATAAATAAAGATTTGTAAAGTCTGTTTTGAATCTGATACTGATAGAGCATTCACTCTACGCAGTGCGCCGACGTAAGAGCCGCATACGAGGCTACGCGTATCTAAAGACCCACCCGATCCAATATCCCTTCCCATAGAAGCCTTTTGCTCCAAGATCCGGTCTCTCTGTTTTCGATCCTCTCGCGTCTCATAGTGTGTGTTTCTCCTCTTTGTTACCTCTATTTACAGGAATAGAAATCTTTTAACTCTTAGCTATCTTGTTTATGACACCGCATTGATGAGTTACTCACACACTACATACAGTTGATAGGAGATATACACAGGCTGGTAGTCACTTCAGGATTCTTGAGTCATTAGCTTGATGTCATGTTTTTTCACTAGGGCTAATAGGAATATTCAGTTTCTTGTAGAATGGACATGTTAATTACAGAGATTTTGTAAGAGTATGAGTCATTCACTGCAGCAATGCGGTGCTCGAACTAGATAAGGTGTTGATAAAAAGTCATTACATTGAAGTCAAGTTAGTGTCAGCAAACTTAAATAGTGCGTTGTCCTGTATCTCGAATCATTATCTCTTCCGTGTGTCTTGACCAGATATGCGCAATATTAGTGATTTACATGCTTAGTAGGAATTAATGCTTCTGGTGCTTCTTGTTCGCACCCCTTGAAATGTGCACATCATTTACTTGTGCTGTTTTATATAGAAAATGTTGGTTTAACTTTTTTACTCCAGAGAAAAGTGTTCCCTCTTCGCCTGTGACAATCTTGGAAATTGATCTCTTATTATTGATCTTCACTGTGCCTTTTATTTTTTGGACAGTTCTTTCCCTAGCGTGCTCTATCTTGACCACACACTGAATTTGAAAAGTGATTATATATTCATCATTGTTCCTCTTGTGTGTTTCTATGCTATAAGGCTCTTCTGATTGCAACAGCATAACTTTTTTTCAAGCAGTCACTGCTAATGTGAAGATTTTTTCTATGTGTGGTAATTTTTAAGATTTTCCAACGCAGATACATGTTTCACAGCCGAAGTGTATAAGTTGCAGAATTATGAACAGCATGTTTTGACGATTATACCTCTGACCTCGAGGCTTCCTCGCTCCCTCCTGTAGAACGATTATTATCAAAAACTGAAAGAATAAATAAAATATATAGAATAGATATATAGATGAGAGATATAAGAGTATAATGATATATGAGGACAAAGAGTACTTATGCTTAGGGAGTCTGTACCATAGAAATTTATATAACGATATCACGCTCGAAAGAACAATAGTAGATGGTGTTAGGGCGACTCCCTGTTTCTATTAATAGATAAATAGAATCTGTCTTTCGTCACAGACGCATCTTTTCTACCAGACGTTTCTGGCAGGTATCTATTATCTTATACTTTACATGCTCACCGAACTAAGATATACGTTTAGATGCTACGTAAAGTGGTTCTAATCTCTCCAGCATGATAGGGACCTGTTGGGATTAAGCATGAAGCCCCAGCCAGACTTCATACGAAACGCAAATCCTTCAATGTCCTTACCACATGCAGCTCAGCTGCCCAATAGTACGCTAATACTTAAATGTTTTACATGAACTAGTTGACGGCTGCTTCTTCAACTTGTAAGAGAGATTCCGTGTCATTTGACCGTGTAGATGTTCTCCTAATCCTTGAGGATTGGGCAAAGCTTAGAGACTCGCGAGTGGAACCAAATCTGGGAGCTAATTAATCGTTGGCCTATACTTCGCAGCTCCCACTTTTGCTATCAACTATTAATTTCCTGTATTAGATAGTCACTCCCATCCCAGAGAGTAGTAGACTCTCGTAATTATAGTTAACTACACATATAGGCAGCTGAGCGGTTCTGTGGTCCATATCAGTCGTCCTGTATAATGCACTTGAGCATCGAGTAGAATGTTTCTATCAGTCCTGGGTCAAGGTTTCAACGTAGCCCATAAGTTACCTCTACCAGTTGAGGTCTTCGAGACAGGCAAATATACTTCATGGCAGACTGCTTCGTCACATCTAAGTATTTGTCGACTGGAATCCTTGATGGTAGGTATTAATCAGTAAGCTGAGTTAATTCGTGATCTCGATTACCCTACTGTAAAATATCAAAAAGATAGTTCTAGAAAAAGCCACAGTGGATGTGTAATCAGGTCTACCATGCTCAGTTCCTCACCTACTACCTTAGTTTCCTTTTCGCTTCAGCACAAGTGAGTCACGTGTCGGAGTGCTGTCGGATATTGGTGTTTGATTCTGACTTTGACGGCCAGATGGACCTAAATCGCAAACATCCTCTCCCCTTCTATTAAAATACAGAGTACCCTACTTTAGTGTTCAGTTGAGATCCGATTCGCTGGCAGCCTAGTATAGACACTAACCAGATCTGGTGTGGCGTCCTACATGAAAGTGGCATAGAGATTCTCCCACGAAAGCTCAACCCGCTCCCACTTATATACGCGTCTCTGCTCTAGTAGCATAACGGGTCATGCTCGAACTCTGCAAGGATCTCTTCTGGTGCCTATATGTTAACCAGATTCCAGACTACGGTACGCACCCCCCAGATACGCCTGTAGAACCGAGTTAGCGTACCACCTGGATTTCACCTGCCGTGTTAGACGTACAGAGGAGGGCGTTTTTGAGAAGTGAACCTACTCGCAGACATGGTGATCACAAGACCTCTCACGCCTCTCGAGTCTGTGGGATAACAATCCACAGGAGACACGGTCCTCATACAAGAAGAGCAGGAAGGTAGTTGATCCGATATTTTTTGTCAGTGAAGGACAATGGAAGCAAGCCTCTAGGCAGTGGTGTATTACTGCCTAGGGGCTAGGCTAGGGTGGCAACTTTGCCAGGGTGGGCAAATTTGCTCTATGCCCCCTCCCAATCCTGCCCCTTCCCCAATCCCGGCCCGCCCTCCCTCCCCGGAGCACCGTTTCTCTCCCTCCTTCCACCTCCCTGCCAGCTTCGCCACGCGCCCGCTCGGGACGCGGAGGGAGAAGCGAGTACGCCGGCGCACTCAAGAGGAGCGGAGCAGAGGTGAGTAAGGGCCGTGGTGCGAAAGTAAACCCGGGGGGCCAGTAACTGCTCCCCTACCCCAGCTTCACCTCTGCTTCACCGCTAACTCCCCGAGCCGTACCGCACGCCCTTCTCCCCACTCCCTCCAGCGGCTTGCCACGCAAAAGTGCTGGGAGGGAGGAGAGGGAGAAGAAGCAAGTTAGCGGTTCGGAGGTGAGATTTGGGGCTGGCAGGCACGGGGAGTAATCATTGAGGGGGACAGGGAACTGCTCCCTTCCCCAGCTTCACCTCCATCCACCTCTGCCCTCCCGGATCAGCTCGCCACAATCCCTCTCCCGCCTCCTTGCCGGCCCCTCGCGGGGAGCGGAGGTGGCTGGCGTGGTGGGGGGTGGGCCATTGAGGCCTAGCGGGCCCAGGCAAATTTTGTTAATCCATCAACTGGCACTTGGAGAAGAAGAAGTGTGATCAGAACAGTCAGCATGATTCACTAAGGGCAAGTCTTAACCTGCCAATCTGATTGCCTTACTTATGATGAGATAACTGGCTCTTTGTGGATATGGGGAACAGGGGTGACATGATATATTTGACTTTAGCAAAGCTTTTATTGGTTTCCACAGTATTTTATGGCAGGCAAGTTAAACGGTCATGGATTGGATGTAATGAACTTCATTAAGGTGATGGATAGACAACCTTGTGCGTAAGATCGTGTTGTCGGGTGGGTGCAGCGTAGATATGCTGGAGGGTAGAGATAGGATCCAAACTGATCAAGACAATTCGGAAGATTGGGTCCAAAATAAATCTGATAGGTTCACCAAGGAAACGTACAGTCCTGCACTTGGACAGAAGAAGCCCATGCACTGTCCAGGCTGGGGATGACTGCTAAGTGGCCGTTCTGCCAGAAAAGGAACTGGCGGATACAGTGGAATTGAAGATCGTGGATATGAGTCAACAGGGTCCTTGTTTCCAAGAAGACTAACAGCATATCTGAATTAGTAGCATTGCCAGTAGATTGAGGAAGTGATTTATTCCCTCTGTTTCTGCACTGGGTGAGCACATCTGAGTATTGTGTCAGTTTGGGCCCCCACTACGAAAGGATGTGACAAATTTTGGAAAGGGTCCACGGAGGGCAACAAAAATAATTAGGGGCCTCCACACCCAAAAATTCCCTCCCTGAGCTTTGAAAAATCCGGTTTCCTGATTGGTCCTCTGGTCAGGTGTTTGGTTCCCTTTTGTTAACCCTTTACAGGTAAAAGAAACCTTAACCCTTAGCTATCTGTTTATGACACCAGCTTGATGAGTTCACTCACAACTACACTACAGGTGATAGGGTTACACAGCTGGTAGTCACTTCAGGATTCTTGAGTCATTAGCTGATGTCATTTTCACAGGGAATAATAGGATATTCATTTCTGTAGAATGACATGTTAATTACAGAGAACTTGTGTAGATATGAATATTAAATGCAGCATGGGTGTGCTGAAGGAGAAAGTATACTGAAGTCAACTATGTATGAAAATTAATAGCTTTCCTGATCTGAACTCATGTTTCTCATGCTCTTTGGATTACAGTAGGGTTATCCTTCTGGTGTTTGCACCCCAGGGATTAACATCTGTGTAAATGTGGTAATTTTAAAAGGCCTTAGTGATGAATTCATGAATTGTTCTCATTGACATTAGCTGATACTTTTCTTTGGACAAGTCTCTTTTGCAGGTGCACTGACCACACACTAATTGAAAGGATTATTTTCATAACTTTTTGTGTTGTCTGCAAGGCTCTCTGTGAAAAGCATAATTGTTTCAAGCAGCTGCTAGGAGTTTTTTTTATTAATTTCTTAATTCCAACAATTCTGGGTGGACATGTTTGCGACTCCCCAGCCCCCTCTCCTGTAAAACAATACATGAGCATAAATAAAATTAGAAAATGTGGTTCTTATGTAGGGAAAGAGCTTTGCTGGGAGTATGAAATTTCAGTGAACAGAGGGGGGTGGGGCGAATCTGCTTTTAAAATGTACTTTTTCTCCCAGCCTCTTTCTCCCAGCCTCTTGCTATTTTTATCTTCATCCCCACAACAAATCTTTAATGGGCAGTATGTCTGTGTGACACCTGTTGGGATTAGCTGAGCCCACAGCAGACACACTACAACTACATGGCACTGCCCAATATAGCTAATACTAAATTTACACTGTACGCTCCCTTCAACTGTAGAAGATTCCTCACATTCCATTGTTTCCTTTCCTTGGGTGAGTGCCAGGCCTGTCACTATGGGACTGGCCTTAATATCCGAAAGGTCTCCCGCTGAAATCGAGTCTCTTGTTTATAAGGCAAGCCGGTGTTACTGAAAGCAGTGTGTAAATCATGCTGGGCAATCACAGAGTCTTCTAACAGGGTGGCAGGATTCTTTTGAGCCCTCCATGTTATTTGGGAAAATGTTTACGTGTGGAAATTGCATCTGTGAAACCCAAATTAAATTAAAAACATGTTTAAAGCCTATAAGGTGTATCAGGTCTACTTACCAGGTCCTTCACCACTACCTTAGTTTCTACTCGCCTCAGCCAGTCAGTTACTGAGCGAGCTGTTGATTTGGTGTTTTTGGCACTGGCCAAAACCAAACATCCTCCCCTTTTAATAAAACAAGTCCTTTTGCTCCCAGAACCTCTTTGACTACAAGGAGTCACACCACCCCTTTGCTCTCCCTAGACGTCATGCAATTGCACTGTCAGACTCCAAGCAACCAAGCTGAGGGGTAGGAGATTCTGGGGAACTACAGACTGGTCAACCTCACCTCAGTCCCTGGAAAAATCAAGGAGCAGGTCCTCAAGGAATCCATTTTGAAGCACTTGGCAGTGGTGTATTACTGCCTAGGAGGCCTAGGCCTAGGGTGGCAACTTTGCAGGGGTGGCAAATTTGCTCATGCCCCCTCCCCAACTCTGCCCCTTCCCCAAATCCCCGGCCCGCCTCCTCCCCCAGGAGCACCGCTCTTCCCTCCTTCCACCTCCCTGCCAGGCTTGCCACGCGAAAGCACTGGGAGGGAGGGAGAAGCGAGTAGCGGCGCACTCAGAGGAGGCGGAGCAGAGGTGAGCTGGGGCCCGTGGGTGCGAGAAGTAACCCGGGGGGCCAGGAACTGCTCCCCACCCCAGCTCACCTCTGCTTCACCGCTGCCATCCCCCGAGCGTACCGCAACGCCCCTTCTCCCCACTCCCTCCCAGGCTTGCCACGCAAAAGTGCTGGGAGGGAGAGAGGGAGAAGAAGCAAGTAGCGGTGCACTCGGAGGTGAGATGGGGCTGGCAGGCACGGGGAGTAACTCTTGAGGGGGACAGGGAACTGCTCCCTTCCCCAGCTCACCTCCACTCCACCTCTGCCCTCCCCCGAGCTCGCCACAATTCCCTTTCTCCCCCCTCCCTGCCAGGCTTGCCACGGGGGAGCGGAGGTGAGCTGGCGTGGTGGTGGGGGGTGGCAATTTTTTGAGGGCCTAGGGGCGGCAAATTTGTTAATCCATAACTGGCACTTGGAGAAGAAGAAGGTGATCAGGAACAGTCAGCATGGATTCACTAAGGGCAAGTCATACCTGACCAATCTGATTGCCTTCTATGATGAGATAACTGGCTCTGTGGATATGGGGAAAGGGGTGGACATGATATATGTTGACTTTAGCAAAGCTTTTGATATGGTTTCCCACAGTATTTTTGGCAGCAAGTTAAAAGAGTATGGATTGGATGAATGGACTATAAGGTGGATAGAAAGTTGGCTAGATCGTTTTGGGTGGGGGAGGTAGATATGCTGGAGGGTAGAGATAGGATCCAAAATGATCAAGACAAATTGGAAGATTGAGCCAAAAGAAATCTGATGAGGTTCAACAAGGACAAGTACAGTCCTGCACTTAGGACAGAAGAAGCCCATGCACTGCTACAGGCTGGGGACTGACTGGCTAAGTGGCAGTTCTGCAGAAAAGGAACTGGGGATTACAGTGGATGAGAAGCTGGATATGAGTCAACAGGGTGCCCTTGTTTCCAAGAAGACTAACAGCATATTGAATAGTAGCATTGCCAGTAGATTGAGGGAAGTGATTATTCCCCTCTGTTCTGCACTGGTGAGGCCACATCTGGAGTATTGTGTCCAGTTTGGGCCCCCACTACAGAAAGGATGTGGACAAATTGGAAAGGGTCCAGCGGAGGGCAACAAAAATAATTAGGGGCCTCTGGTACATGATTTAAGAGGAGAGGCTGAGGGAACTGGGATTATTTAGTCTGCAGATGAGAAGAGTGAGGGGGGATTTGAGAGCTGCCTTCAATTACCTGAAAGGGGGTTCCAAAGAGGATGGAGCTAGGCTGTTCTCAGTGGTGGCAGATGACAGAACAAGAAACAATGGTCTCAAGTTGCAGTGAGGGAGGTCTAGGTTGGATATTAGGAAAAACTATTTCACTAGGAGGGTGGTGGAATGGGTTACTTAGGGAGGTGGTGGAATCTCCATCCTTAGAGGTTTTTAAGGCCCGGCTTGACAAAGCCCTGGCTGGGATGATTTAGTTGGGATTGGCCCTGCTTTGAGCAGGGGGTTGGACTAGATGACCCCCTGAGGTCTCTCCTAACCCTAAGCTTCTATGATTCTATGAGAGTGCATTCTTTCCTTCTGTCCTACCAAGTTCAAACTCCTTCCAGGGTATCATGAACAAGTCCAAATGGATCTGGATACTTCTCTTACCCCCTTGGGCTACAGAAGTCCTTTTTTTGTACCTAAACCAATCTATCTTGGAGTTTCCCTTGCAGGAGTCTACACTGCCCCTGTTAGCTCTGTCTGCTAGCCTAACCCTGGGCTTCAAACTGCCAGAGATACCTATCACCTATAAAATCTCTCCCTTAGCTGAGCTCCATCAGTCTAATTATTATGGCTTAAATCCAACCCCTCTGGCCAGGAGCCAACTAGCCACTCACCTACCCAGGTGCAAAGCATGACTAATTGAGTGCATTTGCTAGCCATGCAGGTGATGGGGGTTAAACCCCTGACAAGCTGCTTAAAAAATGGAATTTCCATTCTATGGGAAATTCTGACATTTCAGAATCTGGTGTTCCAAACTGGAACAAAAAGTTAAAATTTCCAGGAGACTAAAAATTCCAAAGAATTTCAATTTGGGACCATCAAAGAGTTTTGATAATGTCTAAATGTCTCATTTTGATAATGTAAAAACATTTTATTTTGATACGGTCAACAATATATAGTATTAAATATAATATGTAAAAATAATATTATAAAATATATAATATATAATGTTAAAGTCACAATGAATCAAACTAATATAAGCTAAATGAAATGATTCAACAGTATTAGAAAGAAACAAGAAAGCTGAAATGATTAATTTTTGCATGACTCTTTCTATGGAAGAATGTCACTCAAATCGATACGTTCCTATGAAATGTTCTGGTTTTGATGAAATCACATATTCCAACAGAAAACTTTCTGTCAAGCCCTTTTTGATCAATGCTAGTTGGCAGCATTGCAGAGTGGCCAGGCCAGAAGTGATTGCTGGCATTGGTGCCTGGAGCAGATCCTTATCATTCCCCATTAGCCCTGGCAAGATTCTCTGGTGAGGATGCCATGGTAAGAAAGAGCAATTGCAGCCACATTGCCAGGGAACAGGGGTGTACTGAAGATCCTGAGCTGGAGCAGAACTACAGGCCTTCCATGCTGATTACAGATGTCCCGGGCCTTGCACTGACCCCCAGGACCTGCAAGGTTTGAGGACAAGCTCCTCTCCCCAGCCTGTTTCACAGACAAGAGAAGGGCAAGACCTTCCCATGCTGGAACAACTGGGAAAGAAACTCTGCCAGGAACATCTGCCCCTGTGGCTCCTCCTATGGAAAAAGATGATCAGGCCCTCAGAGTGGAGATCATTTTATGTGCAGCATATCTGCACACCAGGGGCCAAACTCTGCTCAGTTAAACCTTTGCAACCCCACGAGACTGCAGCTCAGTGTCATTGGACCAAGATTGCTCTGGTTCTCAGTGCAGGTGAAGATCACTTTCTCTGCCTGCATAGGTTTTTAACACAACATAGCTTCTTTCTTGGCGTTGCATGCATGAGAGGCAAAACTTGGTCCTAGAAGTCTGCCTTATTTATCTTAGTAATAGGAGCAGGCGGCAAAAGAGCCATAGCGTAAGTCCTGCCCCCCCACCATTTCTTGTCACAACTGCAGTAGGCACAATGGTGACAGAAGAGAACAAGCAGTGACATTTCCAGTATTTGTTATTATGGTCATTGAAAGCCATCACCTATGGAAAGAAAACTTCAAAGGGGACCTCCTACTCAAGAGTTGAGTGCATTGAGCAGCTGCCCTGGTACCAACACAACCGCTTTGTGTATGTCTCTGCTTTCACACATATACACTCTCAATGTGATGTTTGCTCAGCTTACTGGAAAAATGTTCTTTTCCAGTCACATTTACTCAATGTGAGCAGAGTTGGAGCAGGTCAAGCTGTATTTCCTCTGCTTTTGATGCCACCATCAAAGCAGAGATGGGACTGTCATGATAGGTCATAAACTGACCAGACATCCCAATTTGTCTGGGACTCTGCTAGTTTCATTCCTTTTGTTCTGGTGTCCAACTGACATTTGTCTGAATATTCATTTATTTGGACCACAAACAGCAAAGTTTAATTAGAATTGTTTGCTTCCTTCCCAACTTCTGCTGTTCATTTCAAGAACATTAGCAGCAAATTATTCTCTGAGGAACCCAGGACGTAGGTTGTTCCAGCACAGCCAAAGATTTTGTTTGGCATGAAACAGAACAGATTGCAGTGTGGGGCCCAGCTCAGCTCGATATGGCCAAGGATTGTATTGTTCTTCAGTGCAGCTGAAGATTGCCTTCTCTGGCTAAACAGGTTTATAAATCAAATACTCTTTTATTCATGTTTATTCTCACTGTAACTTACTTGTTATTGAAAATCCTATTCTGCTCAAAAACCACAGACCTAAAAAAACCCGCTGTGTGCTGAAATTTAAGAAACAATGTTTATTAATGTTTATCTTTCCAATGAATTATTTTAAGAAAAAGCAGATTGAGTTCTTTTTCCCCTAGGGCCATCCTGACATTGAGTATGTCCCCAATCCTTCAAAGAATATTACATGAGTAGACTTCTGCACCCACAGGGACTTGCAGTGAAGTCACTATGGCTCTGCCTGAATCCAGGAGCACCCATTCTATCTGTTCTCTCTGATCCTTCAAACACACCCAGGACTACCCACATGTAATGTTATTCAGATGAGTGAGCACTAGCAGAATAGGGCAGCCTTACCCCAGCATGACTATTACATCTGGTGTAGTGAAGTTTTTAATGGTTTTAGGGTAGCATTACAAATAGATGGTTTAAAATATATTATTGTAAAATAGAGAACATTGGAGTTTTCCCAGGGAAACAAACTTAATTAAACTTGGTCCATTAAAATATATTATCTCATCGATCTTGTCTCTTTAATTAAAATATTGATATTCCAGTACGTTCTTCTGTTTTTACTAAATTATGGTTTTGCCCATTTTGCCATGACCAACCATACGAATAATAAGAGTGGTTAACATGTGCCGGGCTGACAGGAGATAGCCTTGTTAAAGGTTCACTAAATAGCTCTCAGTCATGAATTACAGCTGTGTCTGACCTCTAAAAGCTGCCACAGTCAAGGGGTTGCGTGTTCCTTTTCATCTATGGGCCTAACCCTGCAGTCCTTAGTGAGACCAAACTCATACTGTGCTCAGTGGGAGTTTCACCCACGTAAGAACTGAGGACTGGTTTGGCCTTATGTTTGACAGAGGTTTAGTTCAGTAGGTGCCATGTATTCTAGGCTGAAACGTGGCAGGTGGTTTCAGCCCAGAAGCACATTTTTGCAAGGATTCCAATTAAGTGTTTATGAAGTGGAGTTACATAAAAACACTGAAGTTGGCTAGTTTTCTGTGTTTCTTTGTGTGCCGACAATGCAGGCTAGATTTTAATTGTTGTTTTTCAACATAAAAAAAAGATTGTAAGTCATACAATGAAATTGGGAAAAAATCTCTTGTGCGTGTATGTACAATAATTTAATAAAATTGGCTATGTTATTAAGATTGCAGAACTCATTAATACTCTTTCAAAGAAGTTGGGAGAGGATGACAGGGGATGGCTCGCTCAATGATTGACTGTTCTGTTCATTCCCACTGAAGCACCTGGAATTGGCCACTGTCAGAAGACAGGCTACTGGGCTAGCTGGACCATTGGTCTGACCCAGTATGGCCATTTTTGTATTCTTATGGAATGACACATTCTGCATCACTGAGTTACGGTGTTAGGGAGCTATTTAAAGGGCTATTGTCAGATCAGCTGAGGCCCTAAATTCAGTTTTTTAAAAACAATGTCCCACAGAACTTAAACAGTGGAAAGGTTTCTATGATTTTTTTTAAAAATTCAAATAAAAAATGCTTCGGTTTGGATTTAAACATTCCCCTGCAGAATTTACAACGTCCCTGTACTAGAGTATGAAAACTAGACTCCTCTACATAGGTTCTATATCAGTGCTCAGTTAAGTCCCATTTTCAAAAGTGACTTAGGCCCAGCTCCTCAAAGGTATTTAGGCATCTAACTCCCATTGAGAATTAGCCACCTAAGTCACTTAGACCTTGTAACATTGAGCAGAAAAACAGCTAAATACCTTTAAAAATCTGGGCCTGAGAGATTTCCTGCGTTGTGCATTAAGAGACCTGACTAACATCAGTTTCTAAGGGCATGTCTACAAAAGAAAAAAAGATATTTTCTTAACATGTTCACAAATGCATGTTAACTAGCACACGTGAAAAATCCTAGTGTGAATGAGGCAAGTTGTAGGTTAAACACATTAGCAGGTGGAGAGGAGCCAGAGACTCTCCCCTAGAGTTCACCTCAACCTGCTAACGCGCCAATGGAAGCTTTGCTATTGACTAAAGTGGGGAACGGGTTAGATCCTATGGATCTAATTCTGATACCACCTGCACTAGCTTTACATCATGTAATTTAACTCCATTGGCTTGATTATCAGTTGCCCTGCACTTGCCATAAATATGTACACCAGTGCAAAGGGCGTGCAAAGTAAAATACTGCCAGAATGATTTAATGCACACAAGTGTAAGTGACAACTCAAGATGTGGGAATTGGGCCCATTGACTTCAGTTACACTGAGAAAAGTGATATCAGAATCAAGTCTAGTGATCATGATTTAAACCACAGAGACCCAGAACTCCATGGGTGTGGAACAGCTTGGCCTCTTAAAGTCAATGGAGCTCCACCAATCTACTCAGCTGAGAATCTGGCCCAGAGAGGTTTCAACTTTTGTGCTGTGATAAGCCAAGTGCCTTGCATTTTGTTTATTTGTTTGAAACATGGTTTTATGTGCTACATGTAAAGGAGTTTTTTTTCCAGGATAAACTATGATATCCATTTCCTTTTTAAAATTTTTCACTGTGTTCTTTTACCAAGGAACGGCGCCATACAGCCTGCATGAGGAGATTTGGCCTACATGCCAAAAGTGCAGTTACAGCTAAATGAAAAAAAAATAAGAAAGAAATATTCTTTATTCATTTCAGCTGTTATGTCTTAATGCAAAGAAATCACTTTGCACAGATCTGTAACTGACACCAATTTCTAATCTCCTACACTATTAACTTTTAAATCTCTATTATGGAGCAAATTGGCAGCACACCAGAATCTAACATTGTTTCATCAACTTAACCTGGGTTTGTGCTTTATTTTCCTTTTCTGAAATACTAAAAATGTATAGTTAAACTACTTTGGTAATTGCTGATAACATTTCTGTTAGCTGGCCTTTCTTTTTCAGATACAATAGACACATTCCTGAAACATGGCATATTTTTGCCTTTGGGACAAAAAAAAAGTAAGAACTTTTTTTCCAAATGACAAAATGTATTGTAACAGAATTACAGACAGAATTGCTATAGGATTATTCTGTATCGGTAACCTGATTTGAGAGCCCTAGGAACTGAAATTAAATACAAGATGACTGCAAGGAATGGCATCGGTAAGAGTAATATTTACGTGAAAACTTAATAATTTTCTCTCATTTGGATCCCAACAGAGTTTTTTATAACTCAAAGAACCACCGACACATACTAGAGAACTTTAAAACTATGTTTGTCCCCAGTGCATTCCACCCTAATGGCATCATTTTAAAATAAAACTAGAGATCCAGCTAGCCAGAGATAAATATGAGTGAAACAACACTGATAGAAACACTTTTTTAATTGCTGACAGATTTTGATGGACGTTCTTGTATTCACTTAAGGAGATCTGTATAGATCTTATAGCACAGCATAGCCTCCTCCTGCTTGACTTATTTAGTGATGCCATGAACCACTGTTTATGACAGTTTACCATTGTCATGGCATGCTTTGTTGATCAGGCACAATAGAAGAAATCAGTCATCAAATTTGTTATCATGGCATCACGGAATGCATCTGGCAGGCAGAGGAAGCCAATTAAAATAACTACACAAAGACATTGGCAGTAATGCAGGGAACAAAAATACAATGCTTACCACAGTATCATGAGATTTGGATGTTTTGTTCTATTGTAGTTTTTAGTTTGATTGAGTGCAGCAGTTGTTTTACATTTGAGTTTTTCTAATTCTATTTTTCAAATGATGCAACATTTTCAGATCATCTCAATTAAAGATATTTTTAAATACCCAAAAAAACTGTTGTGCCACAGAGTCTGAGGTGAAGAATGAACACCAAGAAGGTACTGTATTCTCTCACTACAGTATATGAACCTATGGAATAAGAATCTTTTGTAATTAAAAAAAAAGATGTATAAAATCTACTCTTTCCATATGTAAACCAATAGCTAACTTCTATATTTTTTTAAATATTTCAGAATGAATGTAGTGCTTATGAAAGGTGCCATTCTGACAGACTTAGGCCCAGATTTTTAAAGGTATTTAGGTATTGCAATGCATAACTGGCTTAGGAGCCTAAGTTCCATTGACTCTCATTGAGCCTATGGGCTTGTCTATATGGTGTAGCAAAGCATGCCAAATAATGTGATTCTTAAAGTGCTCTAATGTGCTCCTCTCTAACTGCCCCGTATAGACCCTGCTGGCATCCTGGAAAGGTACCTAGTTTACATTAATATAGTCCAAACTACTAAGTACCAGCAAACAGACAGCACCGTGCGTTAAGTGCTGAACAAAAAACTACTCACTAACATTTAACTGCAGCAGGGTTTGTAGCAAGGACTTAGGGATGGTGTATTGCTAGCCCCACGTTTCTATATCTGTGACTACAAAGGCATATGGTATATTCGCTTTTTATGCTATACTCCTGCTAATGTGAATGCACATTCATGGCACACACACAGAGTGAAATTCACCCTTGTACAGAAGATCAGCCCAAGGCATGTGCATCACATATGTCCCACATAAGTCCTCAAAACAGGATTTAAGTGGTGTGTCGTGTAATAGTAGCCAGTGAAGTCAGTTGACAATGAACAGTGTCAGATGAAAGGAATATGAGGCTGTGTCCCCCTGATTATATGCCTGGGAGTAGGAAATAAAGTTTTATTTTCTTGCCAGCACTCTTGTGCATCAGAGCTTCCAGAGACAAACACACTCAAAGTGGCCTTGCTAGTATATAAAAGCCTTTGCATTCTCTTTTATGAACTACAGCATGGAAAGTTTTATACAGTCAGGGCCAAATCCTTGCACATGGAGCAAATCCTGGGACAAATTTTTGCACCAGGAGTGTTGGTGCAGCCATGTCACAGCCACTGTTAAGAAGCAGCAAGACCTGCCATTCCACTCAATGCAGAGTTTTGGCCATGTGGACATGTAGTTTGCACAGGCTCACTGGCCACACTCATAGACCACACACAGTCGCTTCCTTTGTAATGAGCTAAGGATCACAGCCATAGAGTCCTCCTGTGCAGGCTCCTCATTATATCCCTCTGCCACAGAATTGTGGCATTTCTTCTGAATTTTGGCTCTTGCAGGCCTGTGTGAGGCCTCCAGGATTTGGCATTGTTATGTTGTGTATTTCTCTGTCTTCTCTGAGTTAGGATATTTATTACAGCTAAGTGATAAGTCCAAACTCTGGGCCTGACTCTGCTCTGCTTTCTCAGAGAGCCAATGGGACTTTTGCTTGAGAAATGAGTGAGACTTCTTTCTTCATCTTTGGTATCTGTGATTCTGATGGTGGCAATCCCCAGGAAGAACAGAGACGTGCAAAACTTAACAAACAAAAAGTGGTTGGGGCAGTTCACATTCTGGGGTGAGGATCAGGCCAATTCTTATTTTATCCAACTCAGTTCATCCAGCCCTAATATTTAAAATAATACATTCATGCACAAGCTGCCATCCCAAGAAATGCAGGATACATGTTGCACATCTAAAAATAACAATGTGCCTAGCATTTGTGTGGCACAGACCTACAACAGTTCCAGTGCTTCACTAAATATGTTTTCCCTTTAATGGAGTCAGGAGTACTCTATAATCTGGGCTTTTTCATAAAGAATGAGCTCTTAGTTAATGTGAGGCCTTATTCATTGTGAATCAATACCTAGCTTGCCATGTGCTGTTGTAATAGTCATAGTGCCTCCCGCGCTCTGTTTTGTTTTTGTACTATATAGAGAACAGTAAGTCCTCATTATTGGTCACAATGGTAAAGCATGCTGTATAATGTGCTTTTATTGCTGCAGGGCATATCTGAGATATTTACATCAAATACATGTCAAATCAGATTAATGTTCTGTTCTTTATTTGCAAGGATTTTTATTAGAAAGAAGTTTTATCTGACATTAATAAATAAAATAATATTGCTTATGTCCAGATACCAGTTCTGTCTTGTTGATTTTAATAGACAAGTATCACACTTCAAGTGTGGAAACACAGTGGGTAATATTTATATGAAATCTCCAAGAACCATGGTATTTTGCTCATGTGGAATATCATGGCATTTTGCCTGGATCAAGTAACCAGCAGATTAGCACATTAACACTTTTAAGAAATGTGCATGTAATCCACTCTGAATGTGGTCTTTGACTCCTGGTAGGAATACCTAATGATTTTCAAATTGACACACTACTTTACAAAGTAATTCAAATAGGCAGTTGCTAAGAAGTTGCAGTATGCATGGAATGAGTGTAGACATGTTGTTATCGATATAAGAGATATAAAAAAATTTTTAAGCTATGGAAGGACTTTCAGGAGCTATAAATGTGAAGGAGAAACTTGGCTTCCATTCTTTTGAAAAGTTTCTAGCTTTATTCTTGTAAACTAATTTAACATGGATGTAAGCCGATTACTCTCACTGAAAGCTGGTCTCTTGCTAAAGACCAAAGGTTATTAACAGTCCCTCTAATGTAGATGAGAGCTGGCCAATGAAGTCTGTGCAAATCATCATCTTCACTTTTTGGAAGGTCCCATTTCAATTTGCAGCTTTGGGATAATCCAGCTCAGGCAGAAGCCAAGAGCAGTATGGCTGCTGCAAGCTTCTTCTTAAGCAAACATCTACAGCTAAGATGTCAAAAGAGGCAGGCTGGATCTCAGCCCTGGGTCACTAGATCAGAGACTCCTGAATTCCAATCCCAACTCTGACAGAGACTCTGTCTGTGGCCTTGGTCAAGTCACTAGGGTATGTCTACACAACCTGCGGGAGTGAGCCTCCCAATTCAGGTCAACAGACTGGGGCTAGCAGACTTCACCTTAGCACTCTAAAAATAGCTGTAGAGACAGCGCTTTGAAGTTGCAGTGTGGGCTGGAGCTCAGGCTTTGGAGCCCAGAGCCCAAGATCCAGCCCTAGCCACAACATCACAGTGCTGTCTCCACAGCTATGTTTAGAGCACTAGTGCGAGTCCCATTAACCCAAGTCTATCAACCCAGCTGGGAGGCTCACTCCTGCAGGCTGTGCAGATGTACCTTTACTTTTCTTCCTTTGTACCCCCATTTTACAGACAGGTAAACCAATACTTACTTCCCTCCTGGGTGCAGTCCTGGTAGCAGCCACGCATTTGTGATGATAAATCATGTTTGTAACGCACTATGTGTGCTGAATGGTACCAGAATGTACACACAAAAGCCCCTATGGTGCTGGGCCCAGGAGAGCCCCAGTTTACTCGGACAGTTGTTCACTGGGAGAAAAAAATGTTGCTACTGTTCCTAGATCACAACACAGACAACTGAGCTGAACTTCTGCAGCAGGAAACTGAGGGGAACCCTTATAATTCCCCCAGAATGCTCTGTCAAAAATAAATCAACAGTGACTAGGCTGTAGGCCAAAGAATCCTATCACAAGCACTCCAAAAAGTCATCAAGGCTACCCCTTGCATAGTGGTGTGATCATGGGCAACGGGAGTTTGTTATGTTTGGGAAGAAGACAATGACAAGTTGTCTTGCTGGTTTACCAAAAATACTAGGACTGGTGCCACTTTCTGTTTAATCAGTTCATCACACTTATCCTTTCTTTCCTGTAAGAGTTCTTTTATTAACCTAATACACTTAATGAGTCTTCCTATTTTTCTTGAGGCCAGATTCAAATGCACTTATATTTGCTGACTAACATCTTATTCCAGGATTACTGCCACTGAAATCAATGTGATTGTGTTCATAGATTAAGTTAGGATATTAGAATCCAGCCCTTAATTCTTTAGGGCTTGATTTTCCTCTTACTTGCATCAGTGCAAATTGGAAATAGGTTTGAAGTTTCTAGCTTTTGCCATTTGTAAGTTATGTGAACACAAAATGACATCACAATAGGAGGGGAAATATTCCTGCCCTTTGAAGTTTAAAATAATAATAACCACCACCCCCTACTTTGGACTGAGAAAGACCAAACAAAGACATTTTCAGTCCCCAAAGAATTAAAAAATGATTCTGAGCAACTGAAAGAGCTGAGGAATGGAGGCGGGATCTAGAAGGCTTTGAATAAAACTATATCTAAAATCTAGGCCAAAAAAAAAATCTTCCTTTTCCCCTCACTTGCCAGTTTGGACTCAGAAATGCTTTTTCCTGTAGGTTGGGGATGTATATGCAAAATCTGGATTAATATGGAAACCTTGTTAAAACCTTAACCATTGAGAACCTACTTTGAGTGCTATAATTAATCTATTCATGTACAGAGCTACTCAGATGTCAAATGAAAAACAACTGTTATGAACAAAGCCCATACCAGGCACACTGTGTTAACACAGAATTGAAACACTTGAGAATAGAATACCCGCATACTATAGAAAGCCTGGAATAAAACCAGGAAGCAGGAAATGGGTAAGCCTGGGAAGACTATAAAGAAAAATATCCACTAGAGAGCATCCTATAAACCCACACAAAATCCCAGATTTGGGGAACCGTATTTGGGTGCACAGCTATTGTAACTGCACATGCAAGGGACCACTTAGCCAAGCAACTGGCCATTTCGAAATGTGCTTTCTGCATTGTGGCAATTACTTCAACTGTAAGCGCTTTGGGCCAGGGACCAGCTTTTGGGCCTACGTTTGCACAGTATCTAGCACATTGGACTCCTGGTCCGTGACAATAATACAAATAATAGCTAATGTGTGTCTTGTTCTAGAAGTTTGAACCCAAGAACCTAGCATCAGATCAGGACTTGCCTACACAGAATTTTTATACCAATATGGTAAACTTCGGGCAACCCCTAATGTAGATGCAGTTATATCAATATAAATGTGTTTCTATCAGTATAGCTTGCTCAGGTAAATTTACTGAACGTATTTATGCTGATATAAACATATTTTGAGCAGTATAACTGCATCCACACTAGCAATTTTTCTATCGATTTAGTTAAAAATTGGTGCAAAAACCAAGTGCAGACCAACCCTCAGAAAAAGGTGACAATAGAGATGGAGATCAAGGACACTTTTTTCATTGCAGGAAAGGGTTCACAGATTTTAAAGACAGAAAGGACAGCTATATCACCTTGTCTGAACTTCCAATAATTCCTGCAACCATAAACATTTTTAAAGAAAAGTAGATGGAGCTGAGTAGACAGGAGGAGAAGAACTGGAGAGAATAACCTTCAGATAAGGGTCCCTTTCATCACTATAGTATCTGACTGCCTTAAAATTATGAATGGATTAAGTAAATACTATCTCCATTTTATCAATGGGGAACAGAGGCACAGTGCAGATTAAGTGACTTGCCCAGTGTCACACAGGAAGTCTGTGATTGAGCCAGGAATTGGACTCAGGTCTGCTGAGTTCCATTCTGTTGCCCTATTGAATACATCAACCTTCCTACCACTAGTTCTCTTATCATCAAGCAGCTGACCTTAGTGGCAGTCTAGAGGGAGAGGGTCTGGGCCAGGTAAACACATAAGAAGGGCTTATATGAGGTAGAAATGGGGAGTGATGCAAGAAGGAATTTATTTATTTGAACTTTGGAATGTTTAAGCTCATTAAATTTCCGGACAGTCTGCAGTTTGCTCATCACTTTAAAGTGTAGTTTCACTCTGAAACATGGCACCCTCTCCCTGTATGAAGCCTGAGCCTGGAAAAAACTAGCTCCTTCTCTCTTGAGGTCACCTGCATACATAGGACTGAGGTTTACTTAACCTACTTGTATGTCCAAGAAGTGGCTGATTAAAGCTGTTCCTCAGATCTTGTATGATGTACACACTATTTGTACAACATGTGTAGACTGTCTCAAGGAATAGGAGGAACAGCCAGAATTTCCCTGGACTTCAGGTACTGTGACAAAGAAAGGCAGCATGAAACACTTACCTCTTCTAGACACAGACAATAGATTATTGGGAAGGGTTAAATGTTAAATCCTGACCCAACAGCGAAGAACCTGAGCTGCAGAACTCACTCAAAAGGGGAATGTGAAAATGAGGCTATATCCGCCCTTGTGTACTCCCACATCCAGGGGCCATTTGGCTCCCAGACTCAACCCTATTGTAAATTGGAGCAACTTTAGAGTGCTATGTGATTCCATGAGCTGTTCTGGCAGTCAGGGATTGCTGGGCCATAAATATGTCCTAGCTACACCCTCTTTTTTCTGACCATGCCTGTGCTAGTGGCTGGCAGGGTTTGAAATAAGCAGCCATTACAGCAGTTCTGTGCTACTCCAAAATTTTCCTTTACTGGGGAATCAAGTGCCTGGCTAGCATTAAGACTGCTTTGCATAGCTGGGATGGCACAGAGTAGAGTTAATGGACTGAGGATCTTGCCCAAATCAATAGACCCATTACCATTTTAGCAGAATATATTGTTATGTTTTTCATGGCAGAAACCTTATGAAAAATATCCAAGGTGTATGCCCTTTCCCTACTTTTCATGTTAAAATAACGAGGCTTTTTATGTTTTTTTAATAGCAGAAAAAAGCAAAAGTAATTTATGCAGGCACACTAATAATTAAAAAAAACCCAAAGTTACTTTTTCAGTGAAAAATATTTTTAAAAAGGGAAAAAAGAGATTTCACTAAAAAGTCTTTTTTTGGCCAGTCTACTAGGCTGTCTTATTTAAATCACTTTGATGGAAGAAATGGGTCTGACAACCTGTGCAGTCAAATGAGTAGATGCAAATTAAAACCCTGATTCAGCAAAGCACTTATGCATTTGTTTAACCTTATGCACATAAGTTATCCCATTGAATTCAAGGCCTTAAATGGTGCGTTATACAGCAAATGTTTTCAAAATTGTCTGTATTTTTAAAGGGAATGGAAAATTGATCCTTTGTTAACTATAGCCTTGAAACTGGCATTATAAAAGTGTTTGTAGCATAATCAATAAGCATGTGAGAAAAATTCTGAAATTTTAGCTATCACAACATGGTAAATGCATGAAACAATGGGAAATCTGCTTTCAAATCAAGCCTGAGTTAGACTGTGTTTATAGCTGTTACTGTAAACAAGGAAATCTAGCTACAGCGTGCACAGCATGAATGCGACATCATGTTTTTGTTACATTACTAAACTATGCATAATAATCAACAGATAATTTGGTATTCAGATAAAGTGTAGATTCAGTTATAGATCTCTGAAGATGTATATTGCATTAGGTTTTCTTAATTCTATCATCCTCTAGCATATACCTAATATTTAACTAGGTATGGCAAATTTTATTATGGTTATTACTATTAACAAACCTCTGACTTAGACGGCTGCAATTAAGCAGTTAGGTACTGTGATCAGGAGTAAAACTGGAAAGATATCTCAGCTCAATGAGTGTACTAAGTATGGATGGCAGAAGGCTAGCTAGGGAAGTATGGGTTATAAATGTGCATAAGTAATCAAAACCTAGTTTGCTTGTGTGCAGCTTTCATAATGTCTGATAGTTTGCATAATTTAAAATGAAAGGGGGGAAAAAACATTCAACCATGTCAGCACTACTAGAACAAAAGAGATTTGCTTGAAATAGTTTGAGTTGTGTTTAGATAGTGAAATAGACTTTAGGCTTCCAGAATATCTAATTTCTCCAAAGATTACATGCAAGTATTGTAAGAAAAAAATCTTACAAAACAGCAGAACAAAACAACAAATCAAAATAACCCATAAATGAGATGGAAAAACAGGAAGATGGTGGGGATCTTTTAGAAATAATTTCTCCTACTCGCATGACCCAGTTTTGATCTCACGCTGTTTAAGAGCCTTTGTTTGAATGTAATAGTTTGGCAGGAGGATGAAGCTGTGGAGTAGTGTTGAAATAACACAAAAGAGCTGGATGAAGTACCTCCAAAGACCCCAGAAAAACACACCCTATGCAGTAATGTCATCTTATTTTATGCATTCCTATTTTTTTGTTTTGTTTTGTTTGATTCTTTTTGATTTCTGGAAGAGGTAGAGGTTATGAAGTACATTTTCAAATGACTGTCTACAGATCCTATAAGCACTTCTGCTTAGTGCCTCAGGCCCCAATCGTGCAAAGTCATATGTACATGCACAACTTTACCTGTGTGAGACATCCCTGGAACTGCATCAGGTCAAACATGTACGTCTTTGCAAGATAGAGGCCCTATTGCCTCTCTGTGTTTTCCAAGACAATTTTTCACAAAATGTATAATAAAAGATTTTTTTTCTATTAACCCATGAGATCTTAAAGGCAAGCTGGGTTCATTCTGGCTCTGATGTGTAAACCCCACACGGGGTTATGGAAAGAAGCATTGACTGGTCTGGCCTGCAGATGGATCTGCCCCCACAACACCAGCCAGGAATGTCAAGGCTGGAAGGAGGGCCTTCCAGATGGAAAGAAAGATCAGGATGGGAACAGCGAGGAGGCTGACTTCAGAGATCTGCCTATCCTAGGAGAGGGAGGATCTGCCTCTAGTAAACCTGGAAGGAATTGGCTTCAGACCTACAGCCTTCCTGGAAGAAAGAGAAGGGGCAACTGAGGAGATGGGAAGCAGACAGTTCATCCACTGGTATGTGGGAAGATTGGGTCAGGTTCCCCTGAAGTTAGTGAATGCCTGGAAGCTGGTTGAATGTTGGTTTTTCCTTCATCTGATTGGAGTTTACAAACTGATTGCAAGTGAACAGGGAGACTCTCTAGGACTCCCAGAATGAAAGAGGAGACCTAGCAGTGAGCAAATGGAGAAATGGGGATATTGGTCCTTCTACAGATGATACCTTTATATGGCAAGATTTTGAGGTCTTAGCCTTTTGTAGGCTGCTCAGAATTGTATCTGCTTGCTTTAGTGACACTTTTCCTTATCCCTAGTACAGTTTGAAACCTCTTTTCTTCTATCCACATTTCAAAGAATGAAGACTGATCCAGTTCAAACCATATGCAGTGTCGTTGTAGATGTGTCAGTCCCAGGATATTAGAGAGATAAGGAGGGTGAGATAATATCCTTTATGGGACCAGCTTCTGTTGGTGAGAGAGACAAGCTTTCAAGCAACACAAAGATCTTCTTCAGGTTGCGGAAACTCACTCAGCGTGCAAAAATGAACACTGTCTTCCTTGCGCACAGTTTAACAGTACTGAGTCCAATGAATGAATGGTTAAAAGGTGACATGGCTTGACAAGGGATTCACAAAGAGTTTACCAGAGTCATTCCACATCATCTTGTGCAAACTATTTTTGCATGTCTTAGCTCTAGTTCCATTTGCTTGAATTTTCAGAGAACAATTAAAAACAATGTATAACAGATGGCAATACTAAGACGAGGTCAGTTAAATGACTTGCCTGGGGGCCACTGGAGTCTAGCGGAATGGGAGACAGGAGTCCTGGGTATTAATTAGTTAATATTTGTACAGTGCTAGAAAAATATATAGCAGTACATGAGTATTATTATAACATGCTCCCTGCAGTCTGAAGAAGCAGAGGGCAACAGTGCACAGGGGAGAACAAACATCCCGCCCTGAATCTTAGAACTGCTGCCTTCCACAGAGTCCAGAGAGTGGTAGAAGATTCTCAGGGAATATACGCTGAGAAAGAAGGGGAAAGATTGAGGTATGGGGTCAGATCAGAAGGACAGCTGTTTACACCCACAGTAAGGGAGAATCAGGCCTATGGTCCTCCTAGAGCCACACATTCAAATATAGATAGGCAGGATTATCTCAGCCCTTCATCTAAAAAATAGATACATTGAATTCCATAGACTTCACCATGTTATTGCTTGTTTACAGATAAAACCTTAAAACTGCAGCTGAAATTTCAAGGGAGACTAAGGGAGTTAAACACCCAACTCATCTTGAAATTCAATGGGATTTGGGCATCTGACTCCTTTAAACTTCATTGAAGATCCTAGACAGAAGTTCCATCTGATCTGTAGGAAAGTTAGTCCATGAACTACCTATCTTTCCTCACACGCCTTCTCCACTACCTCATTCTCTATCACTCTTGACACCACCATCTTCTTTGTTAAACAGACCCACAACCTGGTGACCATTTTGACTGCTCCCTTTCCTTTGTTTGGAATACTCAGGGTGTGTCTAAAATTTGGAATATTCAGGTTGTGTCTAAAATTTGTTGCTTTTTCTTCTATAACATTTCTAAACTCGAGCCTTTCATTTCTGTCCACTTAAACACTCAGCAACAAAACTCATACAATTGGATTATTGTAACCTCCCAGACACCCAAATTGGTCCCCTCTACAGCAGCTTAAAGCTGAGCAAAAGTTGCAATTTCTTGGGAAATTCTGACATTTCAGCATTTGGTTTTGTCTCAAAAGAGCATGAGAAGTTGAAATTTCAAAATTTTTCACAGAACCGACATTCAGAAAAAAATAGATTTGGAAATGTCAGAATGGAAAGTTTCAACATTTTCAATCAAAATGAAACATTTTGACATTCCTAAAATCAAACTATTTTGTTTCAGTTTGTTGAATTGATCTGAATGCTTCATTTTGAGTCAGATCAACACTAAATTGCATTTCTCTTGCCTTATGGCACTTGTAGTTCAATCTGTCCCATAGTATAATGGCAGACCCCACTGCTCAAACTGCATGGTGCATTAGAGCAGTCATTCTGGCAGAACTACATCTCCCATGATGCACCCAGAGCCATGTGACTCCTCAGTGCCCCACAAAGCTCAGTCAGCTGGGTCTGGATTACACAATAGGAGACAATGAGGGATTCCACTACAACACCCATAAAACAATGAACCTAGAGAAATGCAGTTCAAGGACTTTTTCATAAAATGAAATATTCTGATTTAAGTTTAACCAGTCTAAAATAAAATATTTAGGTTCAATTTTTCCAAAGGAAAATTAAAAATTTTCCACAGAAAAGTTCAATTTTGCAGAAACTGAATGTTCAGTCAGAAAATCATTGCAATGGAAAATTCCCAACAAGCTCCAGTTCAGCTCTGAAGATTATCTTCTTTGCCTATTGCTCTGACTGTATCACCCCTATTATTCCTCATGTGGCACCCAGTTTTCCATTTCATCAAGTTCAAGCTTCTTTTTTTACCATTAGGGCCTCTATTGCTCCCCACATGTCCACTTTTGTTTTCTACATCACTCCCTACCTACTCTCTGGTTTGTGAACGATGCCAGCCCAGAGTATCTGTTTGTTCACCTATCCAACAACCATCCTTGCAGTTTCTACCCATGATGCTTTCTGTCCCTGGCACCCCTTACTTTACCTTTCCTCCCAAAACAAATTCATAGACCACTTTTTCTTCTAGATCTGGTCAAAAACAATATAAACGGTATTTTCGGGAGAAAAAATTGAAATTTCATCATTTGTTGATGATTAAAAAAAATGTGGACCACTCTCTGAACTGGCTGAAAACCTGAATTATTTTGTTGAAATGTTTTTTGTTATTTGAAAAATTTCTGATTTTCCCCTCTGCCTCAAAAATTAAATTTTCAATAAAAAATATAATTGAAATCTCAAACTTGGGAAATTTTTAAACAGCTCTGCCCTTCTGCTTCAAATCACATCTCAAGGCCCACTTCTGCTGTGATGCCTATAAGAAATCAGCAAATTATCAGTGGTCCCATCAGAGGAAAATGGGAAATCAATATTTTAAATGATCCAAAACCATCAGACAATACAGACAGCTAGCCCACAAGTAACCACGTAACCATAATATAGATACCCTCAACCTGCCTTCCCCTTCCCTCTTTTATCACACTCATTGCATTTTGTCTTAAATGAAACTGTAAATTTTTTGAGGCAAGGACAGTGTCTTCCAATGTTTGCCAGCACAGAGGGCTCTAATCCTGATTGGGGTCTTTGGGTGCTAGTGCAATGTAAATAAGTAACAAAACGAATTAACACCAAATGCAAAAGCCACAGTGTTGTAGCACTTAAAAGTTTGCAGAGTAATTGTTAAAATACTCACTAATCATTGACAGGCCAATGTGAAGGAGGGTGCTCATCCCAGCAGATTCTGGTGGTCAAGTGGAGGCAGGGTGGCAGGATTCCTGGCCATCCACATTTCTTATTGCTTTCTGGCCTGGGGTTGTCTGTCCTTCCAGTAGCTCTGTCCTTTGGCCAGGTCACGTATTCAAGTCTGTCCCTTTCAGGGTATGTATAAAGACTCCATCATGGGGAAGCTTTCAGGATTCATCAGGGTCTCAGGGTTCCTCCTTGGGTGAAGTTCTCATTGCCCAGACCCTTTTATCTCCAGGGTCTTCTCCCCCTAGTTAGGTTCCCCATTCAAGGATAGCTCTCTGCTGTTGATTCTCTTTAAGGGTCAGTAGGGAAACTCAGGCCCACCCTCTCCACCAGGCTCCAAGCCAGTGATAGGCAGCTAAGTCCTGCACCCTGCATGCTATGCAGTTGCCTCCTTGGATCACTTCCTACCAGTCACCTCTTCCCATAGGGTAAAGAGAAGTACTAAACACGAAGATAAAGTTTCTGATCTTCAGAGTCTCACAGGTCCCTTCTCTGTAGACTCAGTCAACCCACCATGGACAGGCCTCAGGCAGCAGACTCCTGTGGTGCTCCTTCTCAGGAATTCAGGGTGCAGATCAGCTCACCTCCACTGTCTGCCTCCCACTGAGCTACTCGCTTCCCCTTTTTGAGCTCCTCCTCCGTACAAGTAAAGGTCTGGTGCAGGAATTACTTCCCCATAGAGCAGTGGTTCTTAACCTGGGGTGCATGTACCCCCTGAGGGAGCGACATGCCCTTTCTGGGGGTGCGAAACCTGGCAGATTTGTTTAGAAGGTAAATCATCGAAAACACAAATTAAGCACAGGCATGTAAGTTCAACTACTTTGTTTCATCAAACCTATGTGTTTATTAGCATTATGCATGTTTTTAATGATAACTGTAATATACAAACAAAAATATATCTAGGTTTAAAGAACTGACCTACTTCAATGATTTTTGATAAGGGGAGTGAGAACATTTTTTGATAAGGGGTGCGAGAACATACTTTGAGGGGTGCAGGCTGCAGTAAAGGTTAAGAACCACTGCCATAGAGCAAAAGGGAACCATGGAATAATTGTAGTGTCACACATTTTGGCCTGTTCCTGACTGAGGCAATGCAACTATATGCTACTCCTTACTTAGGGCTTCGGGTCACCCCTTAATGTATAATCCTCATGTGAGGTTTTAATTAACTGGTTGAAATGAGTACAATATGAAAGTCAGAATGTGGACTGGTCACCTTTTCATTATTTTTAGTGCTGAAGAAATATAAATATTTTGGCAAAGCAGTTTCTCTTCATATTTGTTTTTCCCCTCTTCCGTATATTCCACACACATTTTTAGCATGCAGGTTCAGGGCATATGTGCAGCTGCTGCACTGACAACATAGGTCCTAATTACCACTGAATCCCAAACAAAAAATGTTCTGCAACCCCATAGAGGCACAGTGCACGACAGCAAAAGTAGGGGCTTACACAAGAGATGTATTCTCCACTATATTTGCAGAAAACAAGTATGCTCCATCCTATATAGAGAAATAAATGTTCAAAAGTGGTGGCCCATAGCCTTACTCCCAGCAAAGGCTAAAGCCCACTTCAGAATTACTCTGAAGGAATGACCTCTCATGGCCACTTGGAGAACAACATCAACAAACTCTGGAGGGAATCAGCTCTGGCACTGCTCCGTGGTCAGATAGATAGTTCTCACCAGTGCCAGAGGGCGTTAGAGCAATAATGAGAAGGTTCTAAGAGGAGATTTGGCTAGGTCAGGAGAGAATCAGGCCTTATATATATTTTGGGTGCATGAAATATAATACCTCATGTCATCCCAAACAAGATGAGCTGAAGGTGGAGTGCTAGCCATTCCTGTGCTTTGGTACCTGTAGGTTAGTGTCCTAGTTTTGCTTAAAGGTATCCAAAGCCACAGGGAACGTGTAAACATTTCTGTGATTTTGTTACTTTGTTATACCTGCCCTTTACTAAATGTAAACATTATAAGAGAGCTCACTGTATGACTTAACAGTTAAAGACTCTATCACTAATTTGCTAAGCCCTCGTGTTGTTGGCAAACACCATACTCCAAAACCAATTTTCTCTCGGCTATGAAGCTTTGCTAAAATTGTCCCTCTAAGTCAGACATAATAAGAGGTGCTGTAAATGCATTCACTATGCTACCATCCAGTGGAAAAAATAGTAATACATATTAAAGAAATTGCTAGCAAAGGAAAACAATGCTCAGCAATTGAAACTAGAGTTGGAAATTTCAGTCCATCCCTTTGCGGACCTCAGCCATAGCTAGTTTCCAGGCAGCTGTGGATGCATTCTTTGCTAGTCCACTATCTGGTTCTGGAAAGCCAAGAATATCCCACAGGCTGAACAGTGCAGAAACATACAGCCATAGTAAATTTGCAGGTGCATTCCTGACCTCACCATTCCACCTCCTTTACTGAGGCCATAATCCTGGCAGCAGAACTTTTTCTCCAGTGAATCTGAGATTCATTATGTAGTGACAACAGAGGCCTAACTAGTCAGTGCAAATACAGTGCTTGGTGGTGAAGTGATTAAAAAATCACAATAGGAAAAAACATAATGCTTTCCAGATCAGGGCGCATCACAACTTGTAAACAGATGGTTCAGTGTTCAATAAAGTGACTCACCTCGCCAGTCAGATGGATTCATCATTATAGAATGCACCATCTTTCTCCCAGCTGTCACAATGATCTCTCAGTGGCCAAGATTTTAAAAAGTTGTTATGTCGTTTACATTTTTGGATGCCCAGCCTGAGACATCTTAAAGGGTCCTGATTTTCAGAGGGAGACTGCTTTTTGAAGATCAGGCCCGTTTAAGGCACTCTATGTTGGGCACCCCAAATGGCTAGACATTTGGAAAATCTTGGGCACATTAACAACACAGAAGAAAATCCAGGCCGTCTGACCCTTCACTTGCAGAATCTAAGCACTAGTCAGTACCTTTGATGCCTGTGAAAATACAGATGTAGCCCAGCTGTCTGTCAGTGTGATTAATGTGTTTCTCTTTTAAAGCGTCATTTTCCTTTTGGACTTTCATTGCACTTTTGCCACGATGTTGCTATCCTAAGTAAAACCTGTTTGATTTATTCGATTTCTCATACCCACAACAGCAATTGATCCGGTTGATCCACTATTTAAAGTCAACTAGACCTTCAGCAGCAGTGTGTAAATGCTAGCAATCCTTAAGACCAGAGGCTACCACAATGCACAGCTTGACTACTGTTCAGCAGAAAGGAGATCATTTTACAGCAGAACTTTCCCTCACTATCTGCTCACACCATGTTTCAACACATAATTATAGGTGATCGCCATATTCCTCACCCCATGGGGGACAAATTCAGACACATTATCACAGCTCCATCATTTGACATGGTCGCTTGTTGGGGCTGTTTCAAGTCCACCATTCCGTTTGGCCTTGTGGGAATGTCAAGAGTGATGAAACTGATAACTGTATTGAAAACAAAAACTGGGATTTGAATCTGTGGAAAGAGTTAATAGCCACTGCGGAAAGACTTAGTTCATCATTCATTGCATGGGTGGGGACAATAGGTGCCTTTGAACCTGATGGAGCTTTGATCCAGGACACTTGAGTCTTTGAGTTCCAGAGAGTTGGTTATTGAAATAGGCCTCCTTTTATGTCTCTGGAGAGCCATGTCAGAGAACAATGGCTTCAGGACTGGGGGCTTTCACACCTAGAGAACAACTCGGATAGTGTTTGAGAGAATCATGTAGGCACCGGGCATGTCTATACTATAGCAGCTACAACAGCACAGCTGCAGTGCTGTAGCTGTGCAGCTGTAGCACTATAATGTAGACACTTCCTACTTTAACAGAAGAGGTTTTACTTCCATGCAGTTAATCCATCTCCAAGAGACAATACATAGGTCAACAGAAGGATTCCTCCATCAACTTAGCCACATCTACACTGTGGGGTTAGGTTAATCTACCTCCAGCACTCAGGCTGTGAAATTGTTCACAGCTCTGAGGAATGTAGCTAGGTCAATCTAATAGTTAAGTGTGGACTAGCTCACAGTCTAGCAGCCTGGAGCTGAGATGTTATCTAGAGACCTGTGAATTCTAAGACACGCTTTGCTTTTGCTATCTAATATCCTTATTCAAGAGTGTATAGTCCTACACACAAATTAGACAAGGATACAAATCATATGTCTGCTTCAACTCTTTTCTCTTCCAACAGGGAAATAAGTCACCCATGAAGTCGACATTTAGAATCCATGACAGCACATTTGGAATATGTTGTGTTACTTACTGAGTTATGATGTCCCACTAGCACAGATATGAGCGTTGCAGTAAATTCCTCTCTGGAGAGCACTGGACAGAAAGGATGCTATGAAATGGAAGTAAACTTGAACTCCAAGGGGATCATTGGTTTCTAAGGAAGGTACTACCAGAATATTTAGAGGTTTCAGGAAGTGGTGGGGCTTCCAAGTACTTGGGATGTAAGGGAGGCTGAGTTCTTCCAGGAGATGGAAGTACACATTTTCTGTTGGTATAAAAGAGCCTACCAATGAAAAATTACTTAGGATAAGTACACCTCTACCCCAATATAACACGGACTTCTGGAGCCAAAAATCCCTATCATGTTATAGGTGCAACCCCATTATATTGGCTAGTGGTGGCAGGGCTCCAGCGGTGATTTAAAGAGCTCCAGGCTCCGGCTGCGGTGAGCCCCGAGCCCTTTAAATTGCCACCCTTGCCCAGCTGCCAGTACCCCAGAGTAGTGGCAGCAGGGCTCAGAGGGTGATTTAAAGGTCCCAGGGCTCCTCACTGTGGCCAGAGCTCCGAGCCCTTTAAATCGCCACCCGAGCCCTGCTGCTGCAGCCCTGGGCTAGTGGTGGCAGGGCTCCAGCGGCGATTTAAAGGGCCCAGGGCTCCCAGCAGCAGCTTACATCAGCCTAATTCTGTAATGTAGCTTCCTTTTATGTAACTTGCCCATGACACCGTAGTGTTTAAGTCAATGTAGTTAGGTTGACACAGTGTCAGTGTGGATACTGCGTGGCTTACATAAGCAAAGAAAAAAAGTTATTTCTGCTAAGCCTATAGAAACTTTTTAATTTTAAGAATAATTGAAATGTACTAACATCAAGAAATTGAACTGTGCACCACCATTGGGTAGACCAGTATTAAATAGTGTTACAGTAGGTGACGGTCTCAGAATGTTAATCCTTGTCCTTTAATTCAAAAGGTAGCTTTTCTCACTTTTGCCCTTGTGAACTAAAACACAGTATCAGAGAGATCCAAAGACTGACCAATGGCCTTTTCAAGCAATAAAACAGCAAGTGACATCAGTCTCTCATCAGCCATTGTCAATCAAAGATATGTTTTAATGAGCCTGAGCTTCAAAAATCTGTGCTCACTATTCATGACTGTGATCAGCGGTATGAACAGAATCCTCAAAGCTATCCACACATTAGGAAAAGCATCCTTCATCTCTGCATCATGAATGAATTGGAGAACTTGGAGTGAACAGTGCTTCCCATGTGACAAAATGTGATGGATTTTGTCCATTTCAACAAGTAGACACTGACATCTGAACATCCCCTAGGTGTCAGCATCCTGTGGAGGTCTGTACAATTGTTCAAGAGTATTTTTCTGTCCACTGGCAGCTTACTAAGGTCATACAAAACCCCTCAGGTTTTTTCATGGTGCTTCATTTATTCAAACCATTCTTTGATGGACTGGAGCAGTGTCAATGAGCAAGCAAAAAACCATCCCTCCTGAATTTTTTTTCCAAGCTTCTCATCACCTCATCTCTGCCCTCGTAACCAAACTGTCTCTTCTTCTGATGAATACAAGTTTCCTTGAAGACAGGCTCAACTCCTAAGTTTTCTGCCATTTCTTTGGCAGGAGTGATGGCATCTTCAACTCCATTGTCTCTGTAGGCCACAAAGAAATCAAGGCAGATTCTCAAAGTCGTAGTGGCTGTGATGTCCATTGACTGAGTTTGTAATGCCATGCTTACAATGTTTACTTGTAACAGGATATTGTGCCAAACCACAAAACTGAGACAAGAAATTTCAAGTCAGTGATCTGGTTTGCCAGGCTTTGAGCCTTGTGTCGGGTTCCGGCCTAGGCTTTACTTGACTGAGCCAGTTCCATCAGGGCATCATAAACTTCAGTCACTTGTTACCTCACTGGCCTTATGCTGTCAATGTGGCTCTCCCAGCAAGTGTCTCTTAGTGGTCTCATGGTAGGATTTGTAACATTGTCCATGAGGATCTTCCACCAGATAGCTGATGCTGAAAACAAGACATATATCCTTTGCAGTACTCCAAAGAGATATACTGAATCTAAAGATGTTGCTGCATCTGACACAACCAGGTTGAGGGAATGGCAGTCATAAGGCACAAAGAAAGCTCTTGGATTCAGTGGAAGGATACTTGCCTGGACACCACTGTTTCTTCCTTTCATGTTCACACCATTGTTGTAACCTTGGCCACAACAGCCCTGAAGCTTTCTTTTATTCTTATTCAAAACATTAATCAACAGTTCTATTAGGCCTTTTCCAGTAGAGTCATCCACAGACCAGAAACAGATACAGTGTTCCTTTACTTGGATACAGCCATCCTCGTCATCAACAAATCTTACTGTAAATGATATCTTTTCGCTGTAACTAATGTCGGGAGTGCAGTCTATTATTATGGCATAGTACTTTGCTTTTCTGAGCTACATCAATATGTTATCAAGCACCTTCATTGCCATAAGGTCAATCAATACATCTTGAATTGTTTTGCTGCAGTAATGGTCCATAGCTTCTTTACAAACTACTCAGCATAGTAGACATCATCATCTTTCCCAAGGAGCTCTACCAAACTAAGGAAATTACATTACTATTATGTTCAGTGAACAACTTATCCGATGAGTCCTAGAAAGCCAAATTGCTCTTTGCAAGGAGGAGGGTGATTGAGATCAGATGCTTGAGCACATTCCTCCAATGTTGGGTTTCTACATTAATAATGAGCTGTTTTTCTGCATCTATGCATTTATTCAGCTTGAACCTGGACTCGACCTCCAGGCCATTTTATGGCCTGGTAACTTTTCATGTTACTTCAGAGCATCAGCTAAATTATGCCAGTAATTTTACCAGAAAGCCCAAGCAAGTATTTTGACATTCTTGTCAAATATTTTGCAATAAAAACAGAAGACTTTGTCAGTTAATTTTGAATAAACTAGCCAATGCCAATTCAATCTCTCAGTATTATCAAGCACTCTTTCACTGCATGACTTTGAGAAGTGTTGCTTTTTCTCATTTACTGTAAGTGTCGTATCCTCAGTTTTGCTCAGCCAGTTCGAAATTGTACGATCAAAATCGGCAGAGTTTAGGATTGCTGGCCATAAAGATGTATTGATTTGTGGTGTGCAATTTTTCTCAATGCTGTTTCTGTCATCATACAAGCCTGATTCTTCTTTATTGTTTCTCTCCTTTTCAGGTAAGCCAGATTTTCCTTTGTCATTACTCTCCTTTTCATGTGAGACACATTCTTCTTTATCATCATTCTCCTTTGTTACCTTCTGGAAAACTGGATGATTCTCCATCATTTTTCTCACATTTCCATTTCTTATCTTCAAGTAAATCTTCTAATTCCTTAGTAACAGGACTTCCATCATTTATGCTTCACTCCTCAATTTCATATGCACTGGGACAATCGCTGCCTAAAGCCCGGTCTATGTTGTTCTGTTTCAGACATTTTCCCATCAAATTTGCCCCTTGTTGTAAACTAGATTGCAATTGAGCTTTTCACTTCTTATACTGAGTGCCTGAAGGCTTTTTCAGTGGTATCTTTTATTTTCTACAGGGGAAAACACACAGTATTGGGGAGGGCAAAAGTATATGTTCTGCAGTCTTAGAAAGTCATCAAACATTAAATGTTAAGCATGGCTTAAGAAGTAATAGTATTTCTTTTATATTGTTGCATAGATAGAGTTTGGTAGATATCTCTGGTATCTCATTAAATATGTCCTTTATTAGTCACTACTTACACTCTTCAAGTCTTAAAACACAAGTACACTTTCACAATTACACAATAAAACACAGTTCACAATATCAAAGCATGGCTCTCACTTCACTTCACTTTGTTTGTATATTTCACTGACTGACTGGGAAAGCCCCGTCTCCTATATGCTTGCGAGGGTCTGGCTGACAAAATTCTAGGAGCTTCAAGGAAATGTAATTCTCAGTAAGTCTGGAAGGTTCTATGAGATTCTACAAAGGTCCAGAACATTCAAGGAGGTTAGTGAGAAATGAATCCACATATGGAATACCTGAAACATTTTATTTTAAACATTCTATTTTTTCCTTTTTTTGCTAACTACAGAAACAGCCCCCCAAACTGAGTGCCCCTCAAGACCATCATCCCAGCTGGTCACCTGTGTTGCCTGTCCCTCAGTCCAGCCCTGCCACCAGCACAAAGAAGTGAAGTGTGGATGTCTAAACCAATTCAATTATTGTGGTGGCTGTACATCAAAGTGACTTAGCTTGACTTAATTTTGTAGTGTAGACTTGCCCTGAGACTCAGAGTATGTCTACATTGCAATAAAACACTTGTGGGGGCCAGGCCAGCTGACTCAGGCTCGTGGGGCTCAGACTGGGGGGACTATAAAACTGCAGTATAGATGTTCAGGCTCTGGCTTGAGCCAGGCTCTGAGAGGGGAGAAGGTCCTCTAAACATCTACACTGCAATCTTATCGCCCTGCAGTGCAAGTCTGCTGACCCGGGCCTGCCATGGATGTTTTATTGCAGTGAAGACATACCCACAGAGAGATGGAGGGGTTCATTTTCAAAGGTTCAGATGGTACTCATATACCTAACTCTCATTTGGTTTTCAGTAGGAGTTAGGAGCATACGCATCATATGTGCCTTTGAAAATCTTCCCTGAGTGACTTGCCCATGAGTCACACATGAAATCTGTGGCAAACCCAGGAACTGAACCCCTGAAACAAAGCAGAAACAGGAGGATATTGTCTGAAAATAAAATGCCTGAAAATTCCTTCCTATCACACAAAATATTTCCTGCCAAGTATCACGTGAATCAAGTGAAAATGGCCCACATATTTTATTAATCTAAACTTAGGAAAGCCTGTTTACATAACTTCTATTGTACTATAGGCAAATGCATGATGGAATGATACACATGCACTTCCCCTGCCTCTTTCAGAAAGGTTCATGTTGCTTAATTAAGGATATGGTGAAATTCAACTGAACTCTTCCATAAAAGTATCATAGGTAAAATTACATATAGAAATCTTCAAACAGGATCCTTCCATGATATTTTATTTACAGGGTCTGTGGCTTTCCCTGTGTTTATATACAGCCTAGCACATTGTGCGTACTACCGCTATACAAATTCTAACTAATGATGTTGGCTTTTCTTATTTCTTTCCCTTACTACGTCTCTTTCTTTTTTCGCATCAGTCAAACATCAGGCTACAAACAATGGCATTTCAGAGTCATGTGCTGTATTACTGACAGCTATCTTTCTGTAATATGCACAGGTAAGAAGTATTTTGATATTATAGTCATTTTGTGATTTTATTTTCCAGCTGGACTCTGTACACAATGTGGAAAATTGACCCAGAGGCTTGTCTCCAACTCATGACTTTTTATCAAAGGGTTTGTTCCAAATATATATATGCTCATACTGGGGTCCTTCAGAATTTCATAATAGAAATATCTGATTCAGGGCGTAGCTGGTTCCCAATAAATCACTTATCTCAAGCACTAATATATACTGGGAGATGAGTGTCCCATGGAGAAATACCTACATATTTGGGGCCTTGCCTTTGTAGCGGTCTTCCCCTTCGCCCCCTCCGTGGCACACAAACCAGCACAATTGGATTTCTTGTACTCTACCTGGAGCACAGTGGCTCAAATTGTCCCTTTTGTGATTAAAGGGATATTACATAGATTGAAAATGACCAGATCACAATATCTTCTTTAAGTAAAATTTCATTAAACTTAAAATAATCAACACAAACCACCTATTAATTAACAGAAATAATGAGGCATGCTATTCTGTCCCCTAACAATGTAATGTAGTCCTTGTAAGAATACTGATAGATTACAAAATATATTTTAAGTGTGACTGCTGATGTGTTGTATTAAAAACTCATTACACAGTTACTTGAATCTGTAACTCTGTTAGAATAAATATTTGTTACACATCATGGCCACTTAGAAGGACTAGAGCTCAGATGCTCTTGCTCCAAAAGCATAGGCCACTTCCATTTGGCCTAAAGGAGAACGTTTATACACGGTTAATAGTTTTGCGGTATGGGGCTCTTTAGAAAGCCAACAGATAACTATTTTAGGGCTTGAACCAAAACCTACTGAAGCTAATGCAATTGAGTTCAATGGGCTTTGGATCAGGCTTTTAGTCCCTCATCTTCAAATCAAAGTTAGGTTCCCAAAATCCATAGTTAGGTATCTAAATATGTGATCTTTCAGAAGTACTGAGCAACCCCAAATTCTGGAGAAAATAATAGGAAGAACTGTGCGTTCAAAAATCAGTCTCAGAACCTGGCTGCTTTTATTTAAGTACCTAAATAGGAGTTTGAAAATGTAGGCCTCCCCATGTGAAAAGGTTGTTGGCCCTTGTTATGATAAAAGACAACAACCAGAGGCTTTACATCGTGGACCAGGGAGGTGGTAGTCCGTCTATATACATGATGAGATGGCTCAGGATAATGCTGCCTTCATGGCTTTGCACTCAGTACAGCAAGATATATAACAAATGTCAAGAGGTTCGGAGAACAAGAACAACAAAAAAGTCAAGGAAATTGACTTATGATGAGTTATTAAAGGAAGAAAATATGTATAATGATGAACAAAGGCAATGGAGTTATTCCCAATTTACATGGATGTAACTGAGATCAGGACCTGGTATTTAGTGGGTCTTAATAATGGTCTACCACTGTGAAGGGGGTAAATACTAAGGAGAGATGGGGACTGTTTAGGTAATAACAGAAGGAGATGCAAATAAGGGAAAGGGGATAAAATTAAGAAAAGGAAAATCTAGGTTGAATATGGGGGAAATTTTCCCAGCAGAGAACTATATTAGATTGTGAAGAGAAGGCTGGCCAAAACATTACAAACTGTGCATTAGGAAACAACCCTGCACTGGCAGGGAGATAGACTAGATGACCTAATAGATCTTTCTTTGACTCAAAAGTAATCAAAAGTTTCGATCCATATAATCCCCTAACATTGAGATGTTTATCCAGAGCTTATCAAAACGTATCCCAAACCCTACAGTCTGGAGGTCAGCCTGGAAATCTCACAGAATTAGTGTTTCCAGTGCTTCCTAGTATCAGACAGCTTGAAACACTGCAACAGCCTCTCCATGGTATTTCAGTACTTACCCTTCCACTCTCACTGGAAGTAAGAAGTGCAGAGGTGAGTGAAATTGTAAAACGAAATCCAGCTAAACTAATTCTCCCTGTGTTGCTAGTAATAACCCGACAGGTAGGCTGTTAACAGATTTCCTGCTCACATAGCAGGAGCTCTGAGTAAGCAAAGAATATGATAGTTCAACACACAAACCAAATGCCTCCTGCTGGCCACAGACTGGAAAGCTCTCTTTAGCTGTAATTCAGAGGGAAGCTTCTGAAACCTGAATATCTGAACACAGACACGTCTGAACACCAAAAAGCCTTTGTTAGAGGACACTTCCGAAGAGGAAAGATGGTCCTGTAATTAAGACATTGGACAGAGCTCCAGGTTCCATTACCAGCTCTTCCTCACAGACTTCCTGTGTGACCTTAATCAAGTCACTTAAGGCTTGATATTCTAGAAGTGCTGAACACCTCGCAAATCCTGCTGAGGTCAATCAAAACTGTGAGATGCGCAGCACAGCTGAAACGTCGACTGCTAATCTATCTGTGTTTCAGTTCCTCATGTCTGTAAAATGGGGATACAAGTTCCCCTGGGTGTTAGGATGAAGTTATGTTAGTGAGAAGATGAGGAGGACATATCGATGCCTGTGTTAATAAAGTGCTGTGTACACCCATTGTGCTACAAATTGATAACAGGTAAACATCTGGTTCCATACTTAAACAAATCTGCTTCAAACCACTGCAGTAAAAGTTGAATCTTCCTCAAACCAAGTTGTCCAAATAGCGATTCCCTAATTAATAGCAAGAGGAAGTGATTCAGCAGAAGAGCTTGCCTGCAAACAGAGAAGGAAAGTCCATTTCACTAGAGTTCCAGAGCTGACAGCACTGTTTCCTGCCAGCTATCCAATGGAATCCGGACTACTACATTGGGATGAGCCTGATAAGCTGCATGGACCTGAGAATAGTGTTTAAAATGCCTTTTCCCCCTTCTGCTTACACTATATGTTGTTGGACTGCAATCCACACAGTAGCCACTATTTCCCCAACCAGGATTGTTGAGTCCACCATTCACCACCCTAAGCATTCACCAAAACCCTGACAGATGACAGTCACCAGTGGCTTCCCAGGACATTAAATAGGAAGAAGTAGTGACATGACTCAGTAACACTAAGAGCCACATTGTGAGAGTTGAAAACTGTGTGCGGCATGCAATGAAAGCAGCGAAGCACGAAAGGCAACACTACCTACGGACAAGGACAGTTAGATTACAGATTTAACACATACACACACACAAAACTACGCAGCAACAGTGAGATGGCTGGAAACCTTGGAAAACCACCAACTGAACAGAACGTCAGTGTTTGGAGAGTCCTGTTCGGGAGCTGGCCACAGATAGTGTGCAGTAAACTGCTGCCAGGCATGTTGCTTATTGATTTTTTTCTGAGGAGCCCATTTGAACTGAATGTGCATTCTGAATCCCCAATGAGAGTCCCAGCTGGAGGAGGCAATTCTGGAGGTACTATATGTATTACACTTTAGGACTTCGGGGACTGGGATAGGTTTTTACAAGCAGCTAAAATGAAGAAAGCGATCATATGGGAAGGTGCTAGGCTCCTATTGTTTTCGGATATAAGTCCTATAACCCAGAGCAAAAGGGAAGAATTAACTGTGGTTTAAAAAAAAAAAGTTGTGATATAAAATGTATCTGCATGAGTCTCTCTAGCCTGCCAAACGGCACATTGTGCACAGTGAGAAAACTGATATCTTTCAGAAAGTAGAAGCAGCTTACAACAAGTCACTGTCAAAAGCAAAGAAGACAAGAGAGAAACTGTAAGAAGTTAGTCAGAGACTAAGGCCTGTGATTTACCTCCCACCCCAGGGCTTGGAGTGCTGAAACTGCCCCTATAAATTATAAATTTATATAAATTAATAAATGAACACAGTCACCACTTCTGGGGACCAACGTAGAGTTCTGTGGTTTGTAAGCATTTTTTTTCTTTCCCGTTATCTTGTATGATACAGTCTTTATCACTCCCTCCCCCCAATACATTGGGATGAATTTGAAGTCAATGCCAGAAGTTTTAGGGTTAAAACAGTCCCTTCTCCACCCTGTCACAAAAGTACTGGCTAAGGGTATGTCTACACTGCAATTAGACACCTGGGGCTGGTGCATTCCAGTTGACTTGGGCTCACGGAGCTCTTTAATTGCAGTGTAGACTTCAGGCTCAGGCTGCTGCCAGAGCTTTGGGACCCTCCCATCTCACAGAATCCTAAGCTCCAGGTTCAAGCCCAAGCCTGAATGTCTACACTGCAATAAAACACCCCCCTTAGATTGAGACCCACAAGCCTGAGTCAGCTGGCGCAGGCCAGCCACAAGGTTTTAACTGCTGTGTAGACATACCCAAAGATAGGTGCACGTTTGCACTGCAATTGTGGTACATATAGAGATACATTTTGGTACATTCATCTATCTGAATAATAAGTTTAATATGTAATGAAACAACAGAAGTACCATCCAAGGGTCAGATTCTGCCCAGGCTTTATACAAGTACGTAGCTGGAGGGAGGGTTCAAGCAGTTGCCGCTTTACACAGCTGACATTATAGTCAGGCACAATTCCAGTCCCTATCCTCAGAAAAGTGTGAGGTCTGCTTCCTCTTTTCTTCCCGGGGGGCACACAGGCTCAGATCCTCAAAGGTAGGTGGGCATCTAACTCCCATTGAACTCAATGGGAGTTAGATACTTCAAAGATATTTAAGATTGTGACCATCATTCCCTAAAGGGGACAGAGACCTATTGCTTCATCCCTCTCACACAACTACTGTATACTCTGGACAGGGCCATCCCTATGGGGGTGCAGGGCCCAGGACAAATCAGCCTCCACCAGCTTGGGGGTCCCGCTCTGCATCAGCAGCTGGACAGAGTCCCGGATGTGCAGGGTGGCAGCCAAGACCTCAGATATGAAGTAGCAGCAGAGTCCCGGCTGTGGGCAGGGCTGGCACTTCCATTGAGGCGAACTAGGCAATTGCCTAGGGTGCCAGGATTTTCTGGGGGTGGCATTTTGCCGGGGGGGGACGGCAGGCGGCTCCGGTGGACTTGCTGCAGTCATGCCTGCGGAGGGTCCATTGGTCCATGGCTCCGGTGGAGCTGCCACAGGTATGGCTGCAGCAACTCCACTGGAGCCGCAGACCAATGGACCCTCCGCAGAAATGGCTGTGGCAGCTCCACCAGAGCTGCGGGAGCTGCACGCGGGGTGGCAAAATGGCCATGCGCCTAGGGCGTGAAAAACTCTAGCGCCGGTCCTGGCTGTGGGGCCAGCAGCCAGAAGCCGGGGGGTGCTCCAGTACCCCCTGCACCCTTAGTTTCCACGTCTATGTCTTCTGGGACTGATTGCACCGGCCAATCACACCAGCCCTCAGGATCCCCCAAAGCACGGGGCCTGGAGCGGTTGCCCCAATTTGCCCTACCCAAGGGACAGCTCTGACTCTGGATGTAACTCGTCACTTAGGAATAGAGAACCCCAAACTCTGAAGGGAGGTGGGTCGATGAGTGGGAATCGTAAGTGCTATCTTCAAAGAAAGAAGCAGAATTCAAGGTAGATAAATTTCCCCTGCTTTACAGCTAGCAGGCCACGTGAGAAGGGGAGGGGGCTGTACCTCTGCACAGGCAGGAGTCTGCACTGGGGCAGTGCAGCTCCATGACACCCTTCACTAGGGACTGTGCCTCGCTGCACAGGCCAGCCTGTAGTGTTTTTTCAAGCATTCATGACAAGCATGGAATTCATGTATGGCAGGTGCTTCAACCATCGCCCTCTGGCTCTTAGTTTTACCCAGGGGCGGCTCTAGGGATTTTGCCCCCCCAAGCACAGCAGGCAGACTGCCTCCTGCAGAGTGCCCCCCACAGCTTGCCACCCCAAGCATGCGCTTGGTGTGCTGGGGCCTGCAGCCGCCCCTGGTTTTCCTTTTTAAAGCAGAAATTGAAGAGAAGTAAACCAAAAAAACTAAAAAGTGGGGGAAAACATGCAATTTGACACAACAAGTACCTGCTTGTACACTCTGCTATCAGTGTGGGAGGCTTTCAGACACTTGGTAGTTCTGGGCTGCTGAAACATTTCACTCCAATTTCAAATCATATAATTGTAAAAAACAAAAAACAAGTGTCTGAGGAAGCTGTTTCTCGTTTTGGGATGTCCACTGTTTCATGCGACACCAGGCGGAGGAGGATGGTGCAAAAGCTTTTGGGTTCAGTTCACGCTGTTTCAGTGAACTAGAAACAGCTGCTTTTATTTTAACCAAGTTCAGTTCCCCCACCCCAACCCCTCCTGCTCTTGAGGGTTGTGGGGAGTTTTGCCACCTCCAACAGCCCCTCCCTCTAAAAAGACCCTGGGAACCTTCCTTTCCTTTTCCTCATCCCTGGAACCTGCCTCTCCTCGCAGAGAGGCCTGTTAAAGGAGTTACAGCTTTACACTTTGCTATTAATAGTTTTTCATAATTTGATATACCAGTGTCTCCTAGTCATATTATGAAATGCCAGCCTTGCATCCTTAATTTACAGCCATATTAGGAGCAAAACAACGTCCAACCATCAGATGCCTACATTTTCTGTATTAAATAATCAAGTGAGCCACTTGTTAACATCTGGTGAAATATGCACCTATTTGACTGCACGGAGCTTAATCACCTACATTTCTGTGGCAAATAGGAAGCGCTATTCACTAGATTACAGTGCAGTTATGAGTGACTGTGGAGACTCCCTAATGTGAACAGATGCTTGCTTAAAAAATAAACAAACAAATAAATAAATAAATACACCACTGTGTTAAATAAAGTTGTACTGCCACCTTCGGTTACCATCTGTTTTTACTTGTATTCAACTGTTTCCTTCAGACCATATTGTCAAGTACATACAAGTCCAGCTGGCAGCTCTTAAAGCCAAACATGGTGGGGCCCCCTATGAGTTCTGGTGCCCCTTTCTCATGCTCCCAGACACTTGGATGATATTTAAGGGAGAGCGGGGAAAGAGAGATCACTCCTACTATCCTGCAATCTTTAATCTTTCTCAGTCTTTCTACTCGGTTTGGAGGGATATTAAAAATAGAAGAGGGTTAGATTTGGCAATAAATTAATGTCCAGATGAAGGGAAAACAATTACAAATTGGAAACAGATTTATTCACACTCTGTGCATTAATGAAAACTTTTACAAAACTAAACTGGGTGTACTGTGTGGAAAAAAATAATGGCCCAGCAGGTCTACTTTTTATTAACAACTCATCAGTAAGCAGGTTGTAATTCATAACAAAGAATTTACCCTAAGGAACACCATGGGACTGTGAGCTTTTTAGTTTCCTAAGAAAATACATATGTTGTTCCACTTGGTTTCCTTTCAATAAAACCCACCAGTTAGCACTTCATTTTCAAGCTGTTCTGACAAATCAGGTGAGTTAGCTTTGTAGAAAACACAGAAGCCAACTTTTCAGCTGAAAATTTTAGGGAATTTTTTTTAATAACTTAAATAAATTTCCCACCTGGCAAGGAAGTCATGATAAAAGGCTGTGAAAGGAGTTTGTTTGTAATGGCATGAAAGAATTTTTCTTTTAATTCACTTCATTAATTTTTCCTAAGGAAATATTTAAGGATACATCTTTGCCTGTAAAGGTATGTGGTTGAGACAAAAGAAATTTTTATATATGTTTTATAGTGTCTTGAAACCTGATTAAAGATACGGGGAGAAACCTGCCTAGTAGTATACTGCAGAGAGAAAGGCCTCAAGGAGGAGACTTTCAGAGCTCAGATCTCTTAAGGCCAGTGTGAGATGCTAGATCTCCTGCAAAATAAAGTACATCCATTTTTTACCTAGTAGCTCCTGGTGACATAGTTACAGAAGAGAAATTCTGAAGGAAAATAATCAAGGCAAGGATAGAAAAATAGAGCCAAAAGACATGGCAATTTAAAGAAAGGATCTGGAATTGAGGGGGAAAAAATGATAGTGATTTCAATAAATCACTCCAAGATGAAGTGTCATAGTGCAACCCACTGTTCACTGTGTGTTATGCATCCCTCTTCCCATCTTCAAGTCACAAAGGCTATGAATCTGTTCCAGCTGCTAGCTACGGGACTGGATCTTTTACTTCAGGTTGTAGAGGTCTCTGGCTTTAGCTCTGTAGGGCCCTCAGATCAACCTTCAGTTGGGAGCAAGATAGTAAACAGCACAGTCCTTGAGTACCACACCCAGGCTCTCCCAGAAGCATTTCCAAACTATTCTATAGCTGATCAAAGCTTTTATTATGGAACAAGAAAACAGATGTACAACAAGGGCTTGATCCAATTGGAGTCTTTCCATTGACTCCAAGTGTACTTTGGATCAGTCCCTAATACAGGTTGCAAACAAACAAAAAAATCAAACAACATCTAATTGCGCTTGTATTTCCAGACATGAGATTTGAGGACAGGACATTGTGTGGAGGAGACTGCTTTCTAGCTATCTAAGTATTAACATTAGGGTAGTTATTTATCTATCCCTGCTTAATTATGGCAATTATCACTGCAAAAGTAAAGAATGCAAAGGAAAGTCTGATAAATACAGATTGCATTATAATATAGCTAAATATTCAAATGAGTGTTAGATACAGGTGTTCACTAAAAACTAATCCTCAGAATAGAAGGAACAAGACCAGCATTCAAGCCTCAACTCTTGAAACAGACTGGGGAATTAGCTACTTCAAAATGGCGTGTGGTTTTGGCCCTGCCCCCATCACACAGTAAATCCTGGGAAAGAGAGCATGAAAGGTGGATAGTTCTTGGACAGGAGAACCACACACAGACTTTGAAGAACCCTATAATACCAAATACCAACAAAAAAACCAAACCAAACACCACCCGCTTCTGGAAAAACTTTTGCTGCTCATAAGATAGATGATTATATCCAGCATTCATGTGGAAGTAGTAGGTGGAGTTGGGGGTCCCCAGTCACATTGCCATCTTTGCTTTCTTTCTGAACAGCAGGAATCTTCCCCAGAGGAGTGAGACATGGAGGATTTCAGCTCCTGCTTGAAGAAAAGTCCCCATTTGTATCTGTAAAAGACATAAAAGTAGAGACAGCATGTCATGAACTGTTAAAGTTACTGCTAAGCCTGTCGTCCTGCCCAGGCTGTAATAAAAGGGGCCAAGACCAGCTGAATTAAGCAGTAAAAGTCTCTGAGGCACATGTAAGGGCTGAGGTTAACATGAGTAAATCTGCCTGCCCTCTTTTAACAGAATTCCAGGCTCTTTTGGGGAGTGATCTTAGGAGCCAGGATAATATTGCAGCATGTAAAAGGCATCATGTGGCACCTCTGACTCCAGGCCCACTTTACAAGACCAAAAGGAAGAAGTCTAGCTCTGGCCCTGGGAGCAACTGAACACTTGGAGGGTGGGAAACATAAGGAAATGAACTTCTTATCTTGTGTGCAAAGGGCAGTCGGCCCCTCCTACATGTGAAGGAGTAGGGTAGTGTGGAGTAGTGTTGGGGTGGGAGGAACAGGTCTATAGTGGAAGTACAAAGTCTTACAGGTGCTATCCCTTGCTACAAACAGCCACAGAGGAATGTGGAGCTGCCCCATTCTCCCTACAGGTTGTGGGGTGCATTATACCTCTCAGCAAATCCCTTCAGAGTTCCCCATTCAAAGCCCATTTACTTAGGCTTTGTGATAGGTAAGTGTGTGAATTCCATCCAACATGCACTGTTGCCTCTTATAAAAAAAAACAAGTGCAGCAGTTGCTGGACTTGAATATGTCTTGTACATTGATCTCCAAAGTATTCCAGCTGAGAAACACCATTATGACAAGTATCTAGTGCTTAGAAATTTCTATAGTGACACTAAAATGGAAACACTACAGTTCACTCCCTCTCCCATTATAGTAGGACTGGGCCACACAGTATACACTGCAATTAGAGATAATTTAAGAGCTTAAGGATGTTGCTCATAGCTTGGAAGTATGCACAGCTGTAGTATTTAATCATTGCAAGATTAAAATACTTACTGTGTTCATCCACTTTTAGCCAATATCCAATCTGTAATCTATCCAGGAGAAAAATAAAAAATCATATATCTGCTACTCTAATTATTTTGCTATCTGCCAAAGAATACTTCTGGGAAGGGTTAGCCTTCCCAGCAGAAATGTAGAAAACGACCCTAGAAAACATTAATTCATATTAGTAAAAGAAAGACCTGTGAAGACAACAGCTGTTTGATCCTTAGATAAACCGTGGACAGTTTTCACTATTAAGTCTTTGTGAGTGATGTACTGTAGATTTAGGAAACAAAATATGGCCAGGAGAAAAGAACAGGACAAGGGAAAATGTCTGGGGAGTTGACTGAAAAATATTTATTCACATACTTACCTTTTCATAGAAAAACATAAATGTGGCTCATAGGACTTTTTTATATATTCTGTATATGTTCCCGTAGGGCCAGGAGACATTTTCTAACCAGTTTTAAAGGCATTTCATCTTGATGTAGTCTTGAAATCAGTCAAAATGGGTCCGCTTGCCTTAAATTGGGTCTCCACTGTGGCTCCAACCAGTTTTGGGTCTGGTTTAGTTGAACTGATTTTAGAAGATTTCTCAAACATAGACAGGCCCTCTGAGTTTTGGCGTACAGTCAGCTGTTTAGATACATTTCACTGTGCTATTGTTCTTTACCTCCTCTGAGCCCTTTGCAGTTAGATAGGAAATGATTAACTAGGCAGCATTAGCATTTCCTTTTGCTTGATCAGAGTGTTTCACTCTGAGTAATGTTTTGACAGTGTCCTAGTCACTTCCAATATTAAATAAAGCATAACCTCTATGTTACATTCCATCAAGCTAGAGCTGGACATTTGGGCAAGTGGGCTGAACTTGAGGATAAGTTATTTATCTAATAGCGAATCTCATTAATGAATTACCCAGCAAAAGGAATAAGTGTATATACTTTAGTGCACAATGTCAAAAGCAAGAGGACATCTACTGTTTCACCCAATAATACCAAATGCTTTTGTACTGAAATGTGCCCCAGCAGAATAATGGGCAATTTAGACTTGAATAACAAACATTCCAACTTCTCTTTTTGAAGCATTTAAACTTGTTGATTTTTCACTTCTTAGATCCTGAGGAACCCTCATGTAAGCAATCCTGGACCACCGGGGGACAGGGAAGTTAAATGATTTGCTCAAGGTCACAATTCAGATTGACAGATAACCCAGTCTCTTGCATTGATGAAGTCACTCTTCTTCCTTCCAGTGTAGCAGCATGCTGTTAGTTAGTGATACAAACTCAAGTGATAAGCATCAAATTGCAAGAGCATATGATGGAGGACCTGCTTGGAAAGGGACACTGGCAGTGGGAGAGTGAAGGAGAAGCTGTCTGAAGGAAGGAAGCCAATTAATAGCTTCTGAAACAGAGGAATCCACAGGGGAAGGGCCTGGACTGTGGGAAAGGCCCAACTAGACAGCCAGGGGCCTGATCCGACCCCTCTTTTTCCCCCTTTCTCCCTGACAAGGTGGAATCAATGGACACTGAGAAAGGAGCTGGGAAGTCCCTACTCACTGTGTGCATCATTAAGCCTGTCTGAGCATCTCTCTGCTGGGACAGAGCAGGGTGCCCTGGCCATGCCCCAAACTGAGGAGAGCACAGGGAAGATAAGAAATGGCCCAGGAGAGGTTGGTGTGGTGTATCAGCTAGAGGAGACTGGGACATGCCTCACCACTTCCCCCTGGGCTGCGAATGGTGGAAAGGGGGGGCCCAGGTCTCCATACTCCACCCTCTGCCTTTTGTCCGAAAGGAAGAACCTGGGAATCACAGGGGGATGACGGGCTCTAACTCAACCACCAGGCCCTCAGATTGCCTAGCAAGGCCACCCCAGACCTTTGGGGGACTATTGAATTGTGACCTACCCATTAGGCCTGCTGGCCCCTACGTGACACCTGCTACAGTGTGAATTAATTTGTTGTTGAGGAGAGAAGTCAGGAAATATGTACACTACGCAGCACATTGCCCTCTGAAAAAGACAGAAGAGACCTGGCTAATTTTCATATACCTTACTGCTGTTTCAAGCACAAGAGCCAGCCCGCCTGCTGGGATATGAAATGGTATTCACAATGAGGGCATGATCTCACACTCTAACTGGGCCTAGTACCTTTCAGGATGGCCAGTTCTCTCCAGGCGCACACTGTCTCTCACCAGCCACCATAACCATTGACCTTGTACTTGGGCTTCCTTTTGTGTTTATTTTCCCTGAGGAAAGCACCGTTTCCTACCAGCAATTGTCCCCAGCTAAAAGTATTCAATTCCAGTTGTTTTTAAAAAAATATATCATATTTTTACTGGAAAAAATAGAAAGAGGGAAGAAACCATGAAATCAAAGGTTGAAAACATCCTGTGCACTTGTTTAAGTGAACATAAAAAACAAAGAATACTTTCCTTCAGCAACCCATCTGACAGGAGAGCGGACATCACCGCCTCAGATCCTTTTCAGATGCCATCTTCTCTCCACAGTCTGTCTGGGTGCTGGACTTCTCAGGCATTTCTCTCTTACCATTATCTGGGGATTGTTTCTACAGCCAACAGAGTCTTTTTATCAGAAGTGCTGTTGCAGTCCTAACTTTGTCTGACTTCTACTGCTGCTGCTGCTGCTATCCCATGATACTGCTCAAAATAATATCACTTTTTTCCACTTCATCAGCTCAGTTGTATTCCTATGTTCAGCCTCCTGGATATCACAGTAATTGGATGCCATATTAATATTTAGATAAGATCATAATTAAAGTTTCTGCCTGACTTAAAGCTCTTCTGTTAGGGGCAAATATTCCAAAAATAGTCCAGCTAATATTTATCCATTAATGGTTTCATCAGAATCACCCTTCCTAGAGAGTACAACAGGAGCTCAGTCTCATCATGACGGTCGAGGCTCAGGTGAGTTTCAGAAAGCCTTTGGGACGCCTGTTGATAGGAGTTTGTCAGTGCTCTACAGCTCACTGCAGTTCTCATTTACAAGCTTCTTAAACTAGCTTTTAACAAAGAAAATGTGTTAAAGTACCTATAAAACTACTCTAATAAGCCCTCCATAGCAAAATCCTAATTGAATCTCATAAAGAGAGCTCTAAATGGTATTTAAAGTGGAAAAAAAATTGGTCCTCCATGTAAACAAGTAGATGAGGGCTGGTACCTTTTATTTGACCAACATGAAAGTTCAGAACATAAGAATTTAGATGGGGGAGAGAGATGTGTATGGTTAGAAAACTGGTTATTGGTCTAAGATGCAGCTTGAAAAAAACTTGACGTACTCATGACCAGCCCAGCTAGAGAGAACATAACAGATATTTACATACAACACATTTCTTTCTCTATTTAAACACACACACTTATACATGTGGCTAAACCCACAAGTGTATGAATGATAGAGCATGTTTACATTTTCATTTACTGATGCCCTTTCATCCACAGCAAGCCACCATTTTCCTGTTCTGGGTTCCCAGGGCAGGCCCCCACCCTCTATCGCTGATACCATCTAAAGATGAGTGAGACAATTCATCCAAAACTTGAACCAATCCTGAGTCACTTTAAGGATGAATGAGTTTGAGTAACTCTCTGATTCCCAACTGACATCTGTGGGAGTCTATTTTGGAGACTCCATAGACCTTGTTTTCCCAAGGACCTGAGGGATGGGAGGATTATATGTGTGGCTGGTGGGAAAATTACATTCTAAGGTGCTGTATCCTGGGCAAGTGTTAGTGTAACAGGGCCAATCACCTCCCGAGAACCCTTTTCATAGCCAGAGATGGTGTTGTGTCACCCTGTCTCAGTTTCCCCTCACAGGTAATCCAATAACTTCATAAAATCATAGAATTGTAGTTCTGGAAGGGACCTCAAGAGGTCATCTAGTCCCGTTCCCTGCACTCATGGCAGGACTAAGTATTCTCTAGACCATCCCTGACAGGTGTTGTTTAACCTGCTCTTAAAAATCTCCAATGATGGAGATTCTACAGCCTCCCTAGGCAATTTGTGCTAGTGCTTAACTACGCTGACAGTGAGGAAGCTTTTCCTAATGTTCAGCCTAAACTGCCCTTGCTGCAATTTAAGCCCATTGCTTCTTGCCCTACCATTACAAGTTAAAGAGAACAATTTTTCTCCCTCCTCCTTGTAACAACCTTTTATGTACTTGAAAACTGTTATGTTCCCTCTCAGTCTTCTCTTGGCTAAATAAACTTCATAGGTCATGTTTTCTAGACCTTTAATCATTTTTGTTGCTCTTCTCTGGACTTTCTCCAATTTTGTCCACATCTTTCCTGAAATGTGGTGCCCAGAACTGGACACAATACTCCAGTTGAGGCTGTATCAGTGCAGAGTAGAGCAGAAGAATTATTTCTTGGATCTTGCTTACAACACTCCTGATAATATATCCCAGAAGGACATTTGCTTTTTTTGCAATAGTGTTACACTGTTGACTCATATTTAGTTTGTGATCCATTATGACCCCCAGATCCCTTTCCACAGTACTCTTTCCTAGGCAGTCCTTTTCCATTCTATATGTGTGCGACTGTATTCTTTCCTAAGTGGAGTACTTTGCATTTATCCTTATTGACTTTCATCATTTCTCTAGTTTGTCCATATCATTCTGAATTTTAATCTTATCCTCCAAAGCACTTGCATCCTCTCCCAGCTTGATATCATCATGCAAGCTCTCTTCCCAATATAGTCCATAGCAGAAGTCTCAACATAAAAGTCATTTATCATCCTCAGGGCAAGTAGTCAAAAATATGGTGGAGGGGTGCACAACTAGAATCTGGAGGTGGACTGTAACCCTGTGCTGCCTTTGATGGTGAAACAGTTAGATGGCTGAACCATCTAGGTATCAGTTTGTGATATATCCAAAAGAATTGTATTAAATTAACTTGACATCCCACCCCTTAATCCTCCACATACTGCACCTATAGCCATATCCAGACTCTGTCACTCCACGTCTAACTCTTTGGCTCTGGGCAGCCACCCCAGCCCTTCCAGCTGGACTGCATACTCACTCTTCTCCATTTGAATTCCCAGCCTCTCTGCTGGGAGCATCCTTGCCCTGACTGCCCCTAACCCTCTCACAGTACCTCTGAGTCCAGCTCTCCAGCCCTGGAGATGCCAGTGGGTAAGCTCCTCTACTGCTCCAGTTTGCAGCCCCTCCAGCCCGTGGCTCTAGCTCTCCAGCTTAAAGGCAACAGTAAACTCCCTCTGCTGCCCCCTTGGCCTTCAGTCTCCAGCCCTGGCTCTCTGGCTTGAGGACAGCAGCCTGCAAATTCCATTTACCAGTCTCCTGCCTTCAGCCTTCCCAGGACCCAAGCACAGTCTCTGCCAGCTCTCATCACTTACTCAGCCTTCTTCTCTCAGGCAGCTCCAACTCATTGGAGCTCCTCTCCACGAGACCCAGGTTTTCTCTTTTAAGCCCGATTAATTGGCCGAATTGGAGTGTGCTGATGGGGCAGGTGCACTAGTCCTACTTCCTCTCACAGGGCCAGTGTCACCCTGTAACAGACAGAGTACACAAGCTTTGGCTTAGGGCAGCTAGCCAGAAGATGAGACTGGCTTGAAACAAACCCGCTCACACCATTGCAGTTTCTACCCACTCAGAAGAATGAGAACAAAATCAGAGTAAAATGTACCTTCCTTCCAATTCTACGCAAGTCAGAACTACTAACTTTATGGAATAGTTCTCCCACATGAAAGATATTGGGTAGTTGGTTTGGTACCCCACACAGCATGGCACTCTTTCCAGTAAGAGGCTATAAAACAACAGCAGCAGCACCCATCACCCTGTTCACTTAAACATAGCATAGAGCGGTAGCTTTTAAAGGCCTTTATATAATGAACACATGTAAAACTAAAGCAAGTGAGAACATCCCCCCAGACACACATTTATATCTAGAGCCACAGCATTCCTTCCAGTGAACTATCACCATGGAAAGGCAACTGGAGGGTCAGTTAGGGACAGGGCATGGGATGCTGGGCAGAGGGTGCTGTAGAAAGTTAAGAGAAGGAGCTGAGAGTTGAAAAGCCTGGGATGAAAGTTTGGGCTCAGGGAAAGGAGAAGGCTCTAGCTTGGCTGAAAAGAAAGATGCAATTTGGAAGAGTGGGAAAAGAGGCTCAGAGAAGGCTAAGAAATTCAGAAACACTTTAGAAAGGCACCCAAAACCTTGTGGCGATTATCTGAACTCTGAGGTTCATCCATTCAATAGTGCCATCCCTCCAATTTCCATTCTGTCCCCTCATCTGGTTGTGCTACATTAAAAACGATTGTGCTACTGAATAGATAGGATGCTTTAAAGTGGACCCGAAGGCCCACAAGATAGACTGAGCAGGTGATCACACGCTTGATGCATGAACAAGGGGAGCTCAGAAGGTGGGTGAATGAAGTCAGCAAGGAGGAGCTGGGTGGATAAACCCCACCTTGCTCTCAAGCTTGGAAAATGCCGATAAAAAAATTCTCAGTACTGATAAGGAAGATGCTTGTGCGCCAGGAACTGCTCAAGGCCATGAATTTTGTAATCAAACACTTCAACAGGTGCCGTTAATTAACCGCAGGCAATTAAATGCTTTAACTGTGATGTAAACTTGCTTATATAAATTTGTGCTGTATTGGAGGCGTGGGGGGGGAGGCTGGTTCTGGTTCTCTGTGAAGAACGGGCTTGTTCTTTGTTGCTTGTGTGCATGCATCAATAAAGAACTTGGTTTTGGACTTTGCTGGGTTGCCTGTCTCTCTTGCGGTCAGACAACGAACCTGAAAAGTCTGGGATAAAGATAACCCTAAGAGATTTAGCAACTCCGCCGGGACCCGTCTGACTTTCCGGTGAGGGGGTCAATCTCCAAACGCAATGCAGCGCACATCCTTCAATTGAGAGGAGCCTTGCCTAGGAGTCGGATCTCATGCTGACGATAAGGCGTCATCTCATGGACCAGCCTGAGCCCATTTAAATCCAGCAACGTCCACCTGCCCTTTGAGCAGGAGTCCCGAGAACTAGGTAAGTGAGCGCTCGGTACAGGAAAATGGGACAAGGTGGCAGTAAATGCCTGGTGGACGCCCCGTTATCTCTCATTCTGAGAGATTGGAAGAATATATCCGGGACGGCCAGATTGTCCAAGGCTAAAATGAGAGATTTGTGTCGGATCCAATGGCCATCATTTACGTTTCATTTGTCCCCAACTAGAGACTGGCCAGAGTGTGGAACCTTTTCCATAGATAGGATGAACTCCTTAAGGGATATTTTGGTTGATCTTAGACCGGGACAAATGGATTATTTGTTTGTGTGGTATAATTATAAACCCAGGGTGGGACGAGTGGCTATTGAAGCTGTTTGTATGGAGAATTCCTGTAAAAATCCCTCGCCATATGCCCCAGAGCCACACTGGGAGGAGGAGGATTTTGTTCCAGTTCTTCCCCCTGTCCGGCAGAGTGCAAGGATTCAAGAGCAGGCTAGGGACAGTTCAGGGACAGAGGAGAATAAAGGGGGAGCTCAGAGTAATGTTGTCATAAACAGATAGTTAAGGGTTAATGTCTCTTTCACCTGGAAAGGGTTAACAAACAACACCTGACCAGAGGACCAATCAGGAAACAAGATACTTTCAAATCTGGGGTGGAGGGAATTGGGTGGCAGTGATTTGCTGTAGTGCGGTACAAATCCGCACTGTAAACCGGTCCCTAAGCCTAAGTACCTAGGATTGAACCGTTTTCTTTGATTTTGGTCTTGAACGCCTAAACCGCCCTACACCAAGGTGAGCTAATCCAAAGCGGGCCTCCCACATTCTCCAAATAAGGTTCCCAATCTCTCTTAGTTTGGGCCGGTATTACAGGCGATTTGCACCACACTACTGCCAAATCTGCTGCCAACCACTGTCCGACCTACCAAAAAACCAACAGAAGCAGTTAAGTGGATGAATGATGTCAAAATCCTATTTACCAAAACTTTAAGGCAACTCCATCGTCCAGACCCTTGTGCTAAGGCGGAACTTTGACAAACTCCATTCCTAGTAACCACCGATCATCCTGAAATGCGTGTATATGATATATGCAGTTTCATGCAGTGGAAGGGACCGGATCTATCACTAATTGTTCCACTTCGTTGTTTCTCTCCAGCAAGAAACTATCTGAGAGGGAATATGCCACTGCGTGTCAGTCGTGAAAGGAATCTAACTCCATTGTGTATACGCCTGGAAAAGTGCTAACCCATTATGTTGGGACGGCGTACTAAACTGACCATTTGATTCTGCCAACGTGGCTTTCAATACTGCCTAAAGGAACAACATATAAAACTTTTTTGACGAGTTTAGCTCTCCAGATTTGATTTGAATTCAACATTTCATTCAGGAGCTTCTAAACATAAGTCGTCTGATGCACCCTCGTTGTAAAGTTCCCAGAACCATCTGGTCTAAAATTTGTCCTTAAAAGTAAGAAATCTTGTAGTTACATTCTTTATATATTATAAGGTCCTGTGTTGTATAATCTGTCTTATTCAAACATTCTAGAAAATCAACAGCCCTGAGGTTCCCTCACTGTCTGCGATTTGGGGGTCATGTCATAAACAGAAGTTATAGGTTAATGTCTTGCACCAGTGAAAGTTAACAAACACACCTACCAGAGGCCCAATCAGGAAACAAATACTTTCAAATCTGGGGGAGGGAAGTTTGGTGGGGTCTTTGTTCTTGCTTGTTCCGTCTCGGGCCTCTGAGAGTCACCACACGTATCTCCAGGTCTCTAAATCTTCTGTTTCAACTTGTAATACATATGTAAAGACAAAATGGTTTTTACATTTGTTTTCTGTATTTGGCAAATGTTTAGTTGCTGGAAATATTTACAAATTAGATTTCTGGATAAGGCTGTTAATCCATTTTTAATAGAGCCAAAAGACCTGTAAATTCATCTGATACATGAGACAATTGTTTATGTTGTTTCCTTCTTTATTGAAATTCTTCCTCTATTTTTAGAACTTATATTTGATCTTTTGGTTATTTGTATAAGACTCCAGGAAGGGAGTCTGCACTCACCAGGTAATGTGAGGAAGAAGTACAGTGGGGGAGGGAAAAACCTGCCTCTGCGTTTGGACCGTTTTTTTCCTGGTCAGGTCCATTAATGGGCATGCCCTGGTGGCGAAGTGGGAATGAACCGCCTATAGTACCCACGAGTCCCAGGAATGCTCGGACCTGTTTTTTCCGGAGTGGGCGGGGCCACTTCTGTATGGCATCTAGCTTGTTGAGTTGGGGCCTCACCACGCCCTCCCCACTATATACCAAGGTATTTGGCCTCAGCTAACCGATTGAACACTTGGAGGATTTGCGGTCAGTCCTGCCTTTCTCAGGTATCTAGGACTGCCTCTACTTCCTGAGGTGTGTCTCCCAGTCGGGCTATATATGATGACGTCATCAAGATAGGCAGCAGCGTACTCCCTATGGGACTGTAACAGTTTGTCATTAGCCGTTGGAAGGTAACGGGGGCCCCATGCAATCCAAAGGAAGAACAGTGTACTGATATAGTCCTTCCGGGTTGCAAAGGCCCGTCTTCTCCTTGTCGGCCTTAGCCAGGGGGATCTGCCAATAGCCCCTTAGTAAGATCAAGGGTAGACATAAAACGGGCCTTTCCCAGTCTGTCAGTCAGCTCATCGATAACTGGGTAAAGGGTAGGTTCAAATCGGACACCTCGTTTAGCTTGCGCGGAAGTCACGCTCGTTGCAGAACCTCATACTGCTGTCTGGCTTAGGCCACTAAAAGACCACGGGACTGGACCATTGACTATGAGACTCTTCAGTGACTCCTAGGGCCAGCATCTTCCTGACCTCTTTCCGAATTTCTTCTCTCTTGCCTTTGGGATCCGGTATGGCTTGATGTGCACCTTCACTCCGGACTCTGTGAAGATGTGATGGTGAACCTCCGTAGTCCTGCCTGGCATACTTCTCCGAGAACACATCTTGGTTGCGTTTGACCAGGCTGATTCGCCTCGGATCGTTGTTCCGGGGTCAGCTCAGGGGATATTTCCACACAGGTTGGGCTGATCGCTTTAGGGGGTGGCGCCCCCTGCGCAGCTACCAGGGTTTCTCTATCCCCAGGGTTCAGCAGATTACATGGTAGATCTGCTCCCAGCTTCTGGAACCTGGCTGCCGGACCTTATAGTCAACTCTCCTACAGCTTCGATTATCTCATAGGGTCCCTGCCATCTGGCCAGGAGCTTGCTCCTCCACCGTGGTATGAGCACCATCACCCGGTCCCCACCTGGAACTTCCGGGACTTTGCTTGACGATTGTCAGTATGTCCATGCGCCCCTTGGGCCTTCTCCATGTGTTCGCGCACAAGGGAGGTGACTTTGGCGATTCGGTCTCTCTTTGTAGCACATGTTCCACAATGTTTCTCCCGGGGTTCGGCTACTCTTCCAATCTTCTTTAGCCAGGTCCAGTATTCCCCTGAGGTGCCGACCATATAACAGCTCGAAGGGGGAGAATCCAGTGGAAGCCTGAGGAACTTCCGGATGGCAAACAGCGCATAAGGTAGCAGGGCATCCCAGTCTTTCCATCGCAGCTGATAACCTTCCATAACATGTTCTTCAATGTCCTATTAAAGCGTTCAATGAGGCCATCGGTCTGGGGTGGTAGACCAACGTTCTGAGGGTCCGTATGTGAGCATGTTACACAAGTCCTTCATCAGCTTAGAAACAAAGGGGGTCCTTGGTCCATCAGGATCTCCTTAGGTATCCCTACTCTGGAGAATATCTGGAGTAATTCTTTGGCTATGGACTTGGACATGGTATTCCGTAGGGGATGGCTCGGGTATCAAGGTGGCAAATATCTAGTACTACAGGATGTACTGATGGCCCCAGGCTGACTTTTCCAATGGCCCACTATGTCCATAGCTATTCGCTCGGACGGAACCTCAAATAATGGGTAGAGGTACCAGGGGCCCTTAAGTATGGTGGGGCCCATGTAATTGGCACTCCGGACAGGAGGAACAATATCGCCGGACGGCTGCATAAATACCAGGCCAAAAAACCTCTGTAGAATCCGATCGAGGGTCTTATCCATCCCTAGATGGGCCCCAAACAGATGACTGTGGCCAGATCCATTACCGCTCTTTGATGCTTCCGGGGGACCAAGAGTTGTTCGATGACTTGCTCTTGGACGCGGACTACTCTATACAGCAGATCTTTTTTAATCATGTAATATGGTCCCAGGCCCTTAGCTCTCCCCTCCACTGGGACCCCATTCACCTCGACTACCTCCTTAAAAATGTTGTGGTATATGGGATCATTGGCCTGATCCTGACCAAAATTCCCACGTGTGGTCCCTATTTGTCCCATTTTGGGGAGGTCCACCTCCGTCTCCCCCTCAGGGACAGCCCCGGGGACCCTGGTCCAACAATTGGGTTGGAGTTGGCTGACCTAGTCCTGCTGTCAGCCGAGTCCCTTCTTTCCCTGCCAGTGTACGGTGTCAGGTACCGGTCAGGATCCTCGTCCCCTCCTTTTATTGGCCCTCCGTTCCCCTCCGAGTCTTCCTGACTTCCCCAGTGGGGGGAACACATCCTGGCTAAACTTGTGGAAAGCGGGGAGAGGGTCCCCTATCTGGGTCACCCTTTGGATCCAGGTCCTCCCTCCTTCTCCCTCGTTCCCGGGGAGTAGGCCATCAAACCCCGGGAAGTCTCGTCCGATAAGGACAGGGTAAGGGAGTTTCGGAACGACTCTCCACTGTCACCTCGGTGGGGTTTTCGAGATCTTCGATGCGTACTGGGGACGGTTGGATAGTAGCTGATATCCCCATGTACACAGATATTCCCGAGCGTTTGGCCTGGGATAGTTGGGCCCGGCCTGACCAGCTTCGCTGAGACCAGTTAACTGCACTGTCGAGTCTGTAATGCTGTAGTCGTGTGTTATTAATCTGTCTTATTTCTAAAATTAGGAAAATCACAGCAGCCTGAGGTTCCCCTCACTTGTCTGCGATTTGGGGTCATGTCATAAACAGATAGTTATAGGTTAATGTCTTCACCAGGAAAGTTAACAAAACACCTACCAGAGGCCAATCAGGAAACAAATACTTTCAAATCTGGGTGGAGGGAAGTTTTGGTGTGGGTCTTTGTTCTTGCTTGTTCTCTCTCTGGGCCTCTGGAGAGTCACCCACACGTATCTCCAGGTCTCTAATCTTCTGTTTCAATTGTAAGTACAAAGTATGTAAGACAAAAAGGCTTTTACATTGGTTGTTTTCTGTATTTCAAATGTGTTAGTTGCTGGAAATATTTACAATTTAGATTTTCTGGATAAGGCTGTTAATCCATTTTTATAAGCTCAAAAGCCTGTAATATTCATCTTGATACAGAGACAATTTTTATGTTTTCCTTCTTTATTGAAAGTTCTTCCTCTTTTTTAGAACTTATATTTGATCTTTTGGTTATTTGTATAAGACTCCAGGGAGGAGTCTGCACTCACAGGGACTCGTGGAGGAAGAAGACAGGGGGGAGGGAAAACCTGCCTCTGCGTTTTATCTGTTTGTGTTCGATTCATGGAGCTTGAACTGTTTATTGCCTCTGGGTGAGGGGAATCTCTTTGTTCCGATCCCGGAGCTTGAATCTGTCTATCTTTTCTATACCCAGGATGGAAGATTCTGGGGAAGAAAGAGGAGGGGGAGGGAATGGTTTATTTCCCCTTTGTTGTTGAGACTCGGGAATCTGGTCTTGGGGGTCTCCAGGGAAGGATTTTGGGGAGACCAGAGCTTATCAGGGGCTTAACCCTAAGTTCCTGAATTGGTGACAGCACTACAGGATCTAAGCTGGTAATTACGCTTTAGAGGATCATGCTGGGTTACCCTATTTTTGACGCTAAGGTTCAGATTGGGAATTATACCATTGACAAATGTTCCCTCATCTTTAGAGAGAAAAACAGTCAGTCTCCACCCTTCCCTGCCCAGTCTTCAGCCAGTCTTCATCAATTCAGAAGAATCGAATCCATGGGGGAGAATGCCTCTGAGACAGAACCTGACAATAATAAGCCCCGTTAGAACTTATCTGCGTTCCACTGGTTGCTTGGGGGACATCAGATGGTTTTATACGCAATACCCCGTTTGCAACTCAGATTTGCCTTAATTGGCAATGTACTATGCCTCGCCCTACGGCGAAATCCTGAGCCAGTGGGAAGAATGTTTCCACCACAATCTTTTCCATCATGTGTCCACCTGGGCAGATGTTAATCAGTTATTAGATACTCTCATGACAGAAGATGAAAGACAAAGAGTAAAAGAAAAATCTGCAGGTCATCTGGATGTTCCTTGGCCAATTACTGACTCTAATTGGGATCCTAACACTCCAGCTGGCAAGGTACAGCTGGATGGATTTTTGAAAGCTGTTTTGAATGGCACTAGAGACGCAGGAGAGTCTACTCCAAATTGGAGTAAGGTGACTGCTTGTGTTCAGCGTCCAGACAAACACTCCTCTGCCTTTTATGCCCAACTGATTTGTGAAGTTAGAAAGCATGGGAATTTGAATCCTGAAACTGATCATGGAAAGGAGATGGTTAAAATGGTTTTCATGTCACAATGTGCAGAGGATATTGCTAAGAGATTTAGAGAGCATCCAGACGATATGCAAAGGAAAAGTTTGCCTGAGGTAGTTAGCATTGCTACTAGAGTGCTTAATGGGAGAGAGAAGAAAGAAAAAGAGAAAAGGAAGGAAAGGCAGAAGGACATAAAGGAGTAAGTGTCACTGTTGGCAGCAGCAATGACCGGAGGAAGAGGCAGAGGTCGTGGATGGAACAGAGGTGGATGGAATGGAAGGGGAAGAGGAGGAGCAGCGAGAGGCAGAGGACATGGAGAAGGAATTAGAAGTGGTGGTTGTCCTTATTGTGGTGCAGAAGGACATTGGAAGAGAGAGTGCCCAGTGCGCCCTAAGAAGGAGTATAAGCCAGAGGCAGCAGGGCAGTTCGCAGAGGACAGCAACTGAAGGGAGGCGCCGCTCCCCTGGAGTCATGAGATTTATGAGGCTGGACTTGTGCAGTTTAAATGTGATGTCTGGTTCCCTGTGATTCCCCTTAAAATAGGGAATGAGACTTTTGAACTGTTAGTGGATACCGGTGCTACTCATTCAGCCATACCCAAGGGAGCAGCCCCAAAAGGAAATATTAAAAAATGTGTGATAGGAGTTACTGGAGAGACAGAACGATGCTTTATGACCAGCGATTGCATGGCCACTTTGGGCCCTTTAAATATTCAGCATTCCTTGTTGCTTATGAATGAGCCAGTAAACTTGCTTGGGCGAGATTTGCTGTGTAAATTGCATGCTCAAATTTTTTGTAATCCGGATGGCATTATTCTAAGGTTCCCATTAGAAAAGGCATATTTGTTGGCAGGGCTGGAGGTTCAAGAGTTCAGTAAAGATCTCCCTGTGCGAGTGCAAAATGAAGTTAACCCTTTGGTGTGGGGAGGAAAACATGCAGTGGAACTAGTAAAATCAGCTCCCTTTTTAAGTCCGACAGTAAAGAGTGATCAGCCTCCACCCACCCAGAGACAATACCCTCTGAAACCTGAAGCCATTCAGGGCTAGGACCTCTCATACAGGATTTGAAGGAAAAGGGAATCCTGGTGCCATGCGTCTGTCCTTGCAATACCCCTATTCTGGCTATTAAGAAGCCTCAGCCTGGGCCAGATGGAAAACCGGTGTATCTAATGGTTCAGGACCTGAGACTAATTAATCAATACGTGATCCCAGAACTCCCTGTAGTGCCAAACACTAGCACTATACTGGCAATGGTGCTGCCAAACGCAGAATGGTTTACTTGCCTGGATTTGGCAAATGCCTTCTTTTCTGTACCGGTTGCCCCAGATAAACAGTACCTTTTTGCATTTACCTGGGGAATACCAGGTGCAGCCAGGCAAAGGGGGGAGGAACAGGAAATTCCATCCCCAGGGCAACTTTTGTGGACTAGAATGCCCCAAGGGTATGTGGAGGCACCAGGGGTGTTTGCTAGGATTTTAGCAGAAGATTTAAAAGATATCCAGTTACCCCAAGGCTCTACCTTAGTAACTTATGTTGATGATATTTTAGTGGCATCAAAAACACAGGAAGATAAAGAAATTGATTCCATCTATCTACTTAATCAGTTGGCAACAAAGGGACACAAAGTCAGCCCCACAAAACTGCAGTGGGCAAGACAAGAGGTGAAATATTTGGGGTGTACTTTAGGACCTGGAATTCATTGCATAGATCCCCAGCGGGTAAAAGCAATTTTAGATATCCCTTTTCCCACAACAAAATGAGGAATGAGAGGCTTTATTGGAATGATTGGATTTTGTCGTTCATGGATAGTGGCTGCAGGTGAATTATTGAAGCCATTACGTGAGTTAACTAAAGAAGGGGCAGAGAAGCCTTTACATACAAATGCTGAGCAGTTAAGAGCCTTCAGAACACTCAAGGAGTCCCTTGTTCAGGCTCCCGCACTAGGGCTCCCTAATTATAACAAACCCTTTGACTTGTATGTATATGAATCTAAAGGAGTGGCATCTGGAGTGTTAATACAATCATTTGGAGGCTCTCCTCAACCTAGTGCTTATTTGTCAGGACAATTAGACCCTGTAGCTCGAGGCCATCCAGGCTGCCTAAGAAATATTGCAGCAGCTGTTTTAATTGGGGAAAAGGCACAAGAAATAGTTCTAGGACACTCCTCATGGTGCATACACCTCATGCTGTGGCCAGCTTGTTAAATTCGCAGCAGCGTAAGCATCTAACTAATCAACAGTTGTCAAAATATGAAATTGCTCTCTTAATGACTCATAGGGTAACCCTCAAACGATGTGCCACGTTAAATCCGGCTTCCTTGTTGCCCCAGGACGGAAGTAGTGGATATGTGCATGATTGTTTGCAGGTTTTGGACTTAATTTCTACCCCTCACCCTGACCTTACTGATGTTCCCCTCCAAGACCCCGAAATGGAGTTGTTTGTGGATGGATCTGCCTTTGTCTGAGAGGGAATCAGACACTCTGGATACGCAGTTACTGATAGCAAGACTGTATTAATAAAGAAAGCTCTTCCTCCCGGGGTGAGTCCCCAAGTTGCGCAGTTAAAAGCCTTAACCGCAGCCTGCCTTCATGCTAAAGGAAAGAGGGTTAATATTTATACGGACTCAAAATATGCTTTTGGGGTGTGTCATGCCACGGGTGCAATTTGGAAGGAACGAGGTTTCATTACCTCATCTGGAGCTCAGATTGCCCATGGAAAAGAAATTGCTGAACTGTGTCAAGCCATTCAGGCTCCTAGGGAGATTGCGGAGATACACTGCAAAGCTCATACCAGGCAGACTGATCCAGTTGCAATGGGAAATCGCTTGGCAGACAGGGCAGCCAAGGCAGCAGCCCTACAAGGGGCCCAATTGGACTTGATCTCTCCCTTAGCTCAATGGCAATTACAAGCTTCAGATACCAAAAAGGCAACATGGGAAAAGTGGGGTTCACAACTTAATTCAGTGGGAATTTGGGAATGTGATGGTCGTCCTATCCTACTCAGAAGCTATCAGTGTGAGGTACTACAAAAGTTTCACAGTAACACCCACTTTAGGAGCAAATAAAATGGTTAAAATTGTTCTTAGGCAGTTTGTATCCCCTGGATTAAGTGAAATGGCTAGAAGAGTAGTGGAAAGTTGTATTCTTTGTCAGCAATATAATCCTAAGGGAACACGCCAACAGACGTCACCTAGTGGGCGCAGATGGGCTCATAGGCCCATGAAACACATTCAAATTGATTTTACTGAATTACCCCCCTCAGAAGGAAAGAAGAATTTGTTGGTAATTGTAGATCAACTTTCAGGATGGGTAGTAGCCTTTCTCACTGCTAAAGCCACTGCCAAAGCAGTTTGCAAGGTGCTTCTTAATGAGATCATGCCAAGATTTGGCTCTCCTGCACATATTGATTCTGACCAGGGAGTGCATTTTACAGCAAAAATTTGCAAGGAACTTACTGAGGTGGTTGGGACAAAATGGGTTTTTCATGCTCCCTGGCACCCTCAGAGCTCAGGCTAGGTGGAGTGTATGAAAGGAATTCTAAAGACCACCCTAACTAAGTTGTGTAAGGAACTCAAGTTGAAATGGACTAAAGTTCTTCCTTTGGCTTTGTACATTGTCCGGACTACCCCAAAATCTAGGACTAGGCTAGAGCCCTTTGAGATACTTTTTGGACGTGTACCACCTTTTTTTACTGCTCTGGTTTCAATGCCTAGTGACACTGATCTGACTTGTGAAACAGAAGCTTATGTAAAAGCATTGCAGCAGCATTTAACAACATTACAACAGTACTCAGCACAGTCTCAATCTTTACCATTGTGAGAAGCTGTTCATTCTATTTCACCAGGTGACCCAGTGTGGATCAAAACTTATCAAAAGACTCCACTTCAACCCCAGTGGCTAGGACCATTTGAGACTATCCTGGTGAGCCCTACTGCTGTTCAGGTTAAGGAACTTCCCACTTGGATTCATGATACTAGAGTCAAAGAGCCTCGCTAGGGAGCCCGACCTGGTAAAGGGTTCCCCAGAAGCAGACGGCTTTGGACTTCGAGAGAGCCATGCATGTTCACCCCACCGTGAACCGGGTGAGCCAGAAGCATACGACCACCATGCCCAGGACACATGGACTGCTACCCCTTTGGGTGATCTGAGGCTAAAAGTCAAGAAGAAGTAGATTTGTGCCCATTCCCTAAGGGACGGCCACAAATAGGCGCTTGGGGAGTCGGTGGACTTATTTGTGTGTTGTTTGTTATTTTTCTTCATTTGTGGTTGGATTAACTAGGGGATATGACTGGCTACCGAGGAAAAACAGCTTAGGCAAATGGTTCTTCAAAATAGAATAGCCCTGGACATTCTGTTAGCCTCACAAGGAGGGACATGTGCCTTTGTAGGACAAGAATGTTGCGTGTATATGCCTGATATTTATAACACCACATGGGAGAGAGCAAAACATCTTGAAAAAATTGCAAGGGATCATGGAGGAAAGCGATCCAGCTGGAACTCCTGGTGGAGTGATTTATTTAGCTGGTTGCCTGATGTAGGTGGATGGCTACATAATCTGCTTAAAAGTGCTGCTGTTATTATTTGTGGGCTTTTATTGCTTTATGTAATCATAAAGTGTGGATGCTGTGTGGGTGCTCAACTATGTAAAAAAGTCCCCAAGGTCAAAAGGCCCTACCAGGTAGTAAACCTTCAATATCTATAAATGGATATGTGTCCCAAGAGTCCCCTCTTCGGGTCCTCTAGGGACAAAGGGGGGATTGATAGATACGTTGCTTTAAAGTGGACCCGAAGGCCCACAAGATAGGCTGAGCAGGTGATCACACGCTTGATGCATGAACAAGGGGGGCTCAGAAGGTGGGTGAATGAAGTCAGCAAGGAGGAGCTGGGTGGATAAACCCCACCTTGCTCTCAAGCTTGGGAAGTGCCGATAAAAAAATTCTCAGTACTGATAAGGAAGATGCTTGTGCACCAGGAACTGCTCAAGGCCATGAATTTTGTAATCAAACGCTTCAACAGGTGCCGTTAATTAACCGCAGGCAATTAAATGCTTTAACTGTGATGTAAACTTGCTTATATAAATTTGTGCTGTATTGGAGGCGTGGGGGGGGAGGCTGGTTCTGGTTCTCTGAGGAGAATGGGCTTGTTCTTTGTTGCTTGTGCGCATGCATCAATAAAGAACTTGGTTTTGTACTTTGCTGGGTTGCCTGTCTCTCTTGCAGTCAGACAACGAACCTGAAAAGTCTGGGATAAAGATAACCCCGACACTACTGATCAAACATGGTTTGGCCTTGAGTATTTCACTGGTTTCCACACAAATGAAAGGCAGCTTTTATAGAGGAAAAGCTGTCATTTCACTGTGCTAAGTTGATTTTGCTGTAAAAAGGTGATTTCACCTCCTGCACTTGTGTGACAATTGAGGATATGTTTCACTCTAGAATAACACAAAGTCACATGAAAAGCAGTGTCTTCAACAGCATTTGCAAAATCTCACCCTGGGCCAAATTTGTCACTTCTCATAAAATCATAAAGACCAGACCTTTGTGTGAGTGCACCAGGGCCGGCTCTAGCCATTTCGCCTCCCCAAGCACAGTGGCACGCCGCGGGGGGTGCTCTGCCGCTCGCCGGTCCCGAGGCTCCAGTGGAGCATCCGCAGGCACGCCTGCGCGAGGTCCACCAGAGCCACCTGCTGCCCTCCCGACAACCAGCAGAGCGCCCCGCGAGGCATGCCGCCCCAAGCACGCGCTTGGCGCGCTGGGGCCTGGAGCCGGCCATGGAATGCACAGAAGCATTTAAATAGTATGATGATGGGCACCAAGAAAAGAGAGTGTGGGTGGGGGGGAGGTAGAGAAATGGATGCAAGCAGGCTCTCCCACCTGTGCATCCCATCCATGCAGAGGCTGTCACCATTATAGTTCCTGTGTTCACATGAGTACATTGACTCCTAGTAGTACACACTACCCCAAGGAGTGTGGCAGGGTGAGGAGCTGGAACCAGTCCCCCTCCCCCGATTCCCCCAAACTCCACATCAATTGGGTGAGCCAGCACACCATGAAGGCCGGTGCAGGCCACTGTGCTGAACGTGCTGAAGCATTAGTCACTAAAGTTAAATAGATGTTAACAAGCAAACAAAAGCCAAATAAACAGACTTACTAAACTTTCCTTCCTCTGTCAGTCACTTAATATTCTGTCTCTTGTGACTGTCAGACTTTCATAGCTCTTCAGTCACCACAAAGTCTTCCAGGCTAGACAAGACTTGAATATCTGATGTAAAATACAAGCTAATAGAAAACATTTTTGAACAAAAACTTTTCAGGCCTTCTGTATATGCTATATAAAAAATAGGCACAAAATCAGTTTCCTTTTTCAGTTACTTCTAATAGTTAAAAGATTGAAAAGGTTAATACAAATAAGGACAATCAGGAAAATGTTCAGTATCCCTGACAAACCAGCTTTCAGTTAAGAAGCTAACTTAGAGAGTATATAAAAGTAATAGCATTTGGTTATACTAGTCAATTCATGAATCACAGCTTGTCTAATGTGAAATGCAAACACTGGGTATTTATTACACAGATAACAAAATCCAATGTACAGCTTGTTCTCAAAGAACCCACAAAATCAAAATAAAATCAGCTGTTAAAATGAGAATTCTAGTCTCTAGGCTCTATGTTTATTCAAGTATAATTTAATTTATATTTTCAGACTCCCACATTCCTTACCTGGCCTCAGTTTGTTTATAGTCAGCTGTGTCCCATTAGCATGCAATAATAATCAGCCCAACATTCTACCATTAGCAAGAAAATAATAAGATAGTTATATGTATAAATAACTCACACATACTCCAAAATGCTTTAGGTGCTTTGCAAAAAATAAAATATCCAAAAGGTGGATTATTTGAAAATCTGAACAACAAAGGCTATAAACCATTCTAAGCAATATGACTATAAATTACATGAGAGTTTCACAGATCAAAATGTCTATATTCATCAAGTAATCTCTGCAGTGACTCTTCTACACTGAGTAAGATACTTAGCACAATGACAAAGGGCCAAGGGCCTGATCTAATGTCCGATGACACCAATAAGCGTTTCTGTTTCATTTGACATTGGGGCCTGGTGCAAAGCCCAGTGAAGTCAGTAGAAAGCTTTGGATCAGGTCCAACATCAGGTTCCAAGATCATAGCTTATCTAAGATATGTCTTCACTACCCTCCGGATTGGCGGGCAACAATCAATCAAGCGGGGATTGATTTATCATGTCTAGTCTAGACATGATAAATCGACCCCCGAGCTCTCGCCCATCAACCCCTGTATTCTACCACCATGAGAGGCACAAGCGGAGTTAACAGGGGAGCAGCAGCTGTTGACTCACTGTGGTGAGGTAAGTCGATCTAAGTACGTCGACTTCAGTTATATGATTCACGTAGCTGAAGTTGCATAACTTAGATTGATCCCCCCATAGTGTAGACCAGGGCTAAGCAAGTGCCAAACCATGTCTAACTGTGGCGCGGCAACCATTTCGAGCAACCCTGAATTTGGCCAAATTTACAACTCTTCTGGACTCTGATTCTAACAGAAATGTCAAAGGCAAACACTATCTTTATTTGGGTTAGTTTTTAATTTAAGTGAAATTTCTGTCTGAATGTGAAGTAAATGTACTGATTTTTTGTCTTCTCTGTACTGTACAAAAATATTTTGCTTGAAAGAGATCAGTGCCTTTGTTAAAACAGGAATGTTCAGATGTGCACAGTATAAGGGCTTGTCTACATAGGGAAACTGATGAGCAAACTATTCCAGAATGGCTATTTCACTATATCTATTCTGGAATAATTCCCCATGTGGACACTATTCCAAAATAAAAGTGACTTTATTCCTTCTGGAATAGCTAAATTATTCAGGAATAACTATAACAGAATATGCCGGACTCGCTGTGCTAGTCAATTTCCCTCATGTGGCACCTAGACAGATAAAATCAACATGGAATACACCTCCTGTTTTTTCAAGTGGTAGCTAAAGCAGATTCAAGAAGTGTTTGCAATAATGAGTGGATGATTTCTACACTCACGCACAGTTCAATCTGCCTCATAACACTGGGGGCTTTTTTGGTAGAACTATGGAATAATTTCCTGTACTTCAGCACAATCACATGTACTCAAAAAACATTTTAACTTGTAATCTTATCCCCATGAAACCAAATCAATGTCCTTCTAAAGGATGGCATCAATACAATACGAAGGCTCAAGCTGCTGGGCACAAGCCAAGGAACATAAATTAAGAAACATTTTACAATCCAAGCATGATGTAAATTGTATGAGGACCTAACCCATTTAGGGCGATCTGAAAAGCACATGGTTTTAGATTATTTGACAGATTAAGTATTTTGCCTGAGTAGCTACTTTAGAAGATTGAAATTTGATTATAAAGAATACAATTCTAGAATATTTTAAAAAGCACTAATATTCAAGGATAAATCAAATTGTCCATGGGGTGAAAGCCTTCCCCTATTAACGTCTAATGGGAGTTTCCCCTTGCCTTCAGTGGGGTCAGGATTTCACCCATTGCCTTGAGAAAAATACTTAGGTTGAACCAATGCAGTTAGCAGTTCAAGATCTAGCTTTGGACGGAGAAATCTGAGGTTACGTCTTCACTACCTGCTGTACCGGCGGGTAGCAATCGATTGCTCGGGGATCAATATATCGCATCTCATCTAGACGCGATATATCGATCCCCGAATGCGCTTATATCGATTCCGGAACTCCACCAACCCGAATGGAGTTGCGGAATCGACAGGGGGAGCCGCAGACATCGATCCCGCGCCTTGAGGACAGTGAGTAATTCGATCTTAGATACTTCGAATTCTGCTACATTATTCATGTAGCTGAAGTTGCGTATCTAAGATCAATTTTCCCCTGTAGTGTAGACCAGTCCTGAGTAACGTCTTATCAAGCAGAAATAGTTCACATGCATTGGTTTGGAGCAGAGGCAATATAGAACTATGTAGATTATTTCACTGGCATTTATGTCTCAGTCCCAGCTCTGTAGTAAATTTTTTCTCATTAAATTAGTTGCAGCAAAAATTTCTCCTGTTAGGTATTTGTTCAACTTGACAGGGCTGGGAAATGTTTTTTTCTGTACATATGTATCTCTTCATTCAGTTCTCTCCCTCTTTTACTCATTCACCTTTGGCAGTTCAGTAAATCCCATTACACAATAATCCACAATATAATATACCTTGGATTGAACCTCACAACAGACCTGAAACACGAAAAAAAAGTCACATTAGAAACAATATATTTGGATAATTTTACTTTAAATCACAATGCAGTATTTTAATGTATCAACTGTTATAATTCTGATGTTTAGTTTGCAATATATATGATGTATAAATTGTCTAAGTATCATGTGTGATATACATTTCCATGTTTTTCTCAGGGAAAATCTCTGACAAATTCCGCTTTACCATTAGATTAGCAAAAGACAGACTGAAACTAAAAAAGAGATGGGAGGGAGTTGAAGAGGTGCAGCAAGGAGACGGATTAATTTAAACACCAATTCAGCAATGTAGTTAAGCACATGCTAAACTTTAAGCACATGCTTAAGTTCCATGGTGCCAGTTAAGCAGGTGCTGAAGTGCTTTTGCTGAATAGTAGTTTTAAAGTCTTGTTAGGCCTTTCTTATACAGTCTTAGAGCTGAACAGTGCTTTCCACATATTTGATATGGCATTGGCATATTTGCCATCCTCACATTTATCTTTAAAATATTTTTAGGTGCTCGTATAAAATAAAAACATGTTTTATATCAGAACCACAGAAGTCTCTGATATTTATTTCAAGGCAATTTGTAGTCATAGATGCCTGTGGTTTTATGTGTATTTATGAACCATTTAGTATAGCAAAGAGATGGAGATTGGGGAGCAGAAGCTGTATATTTCCACTATTTTTTTTTTTACTTTTTATTTTGAAAACTATTCAACAGCAAAGAATGAAATAAGGGGAACACAAAGGAATTGCATCAATTTAACAGACAAGGCTTTTACTTCTTTTAATTAAGCACAGACATTAGTGCAGATCTTTCTGTGCAAAAGCTGAACTAACCATACGTAATAAGAAACTTTCTTGAATACGAGCTGTACTAGAAATTCCAGCTCAGACTGGTTAAGGCCCCTTAGTCAATTGAGCATTGTAATCAAAGCATCCTATATGCTCTGATGACTTATGGTAGACTAGATCCATTTTTCTACTGGATTCTTTTTATTTTCCTTTCCTGTCACATGAATGGCCATTAGGAATGTCTTGTGGGACACAACACAACCCCACCCCCTCAAGGATTATAGAAATGTCATAAAAATCACACCCTTAACTAACCTAGCTGACATTACTATGCTGGCACAAGCTCCTAGTAGGACTAGCCTATGCAGCAGCATTACTGGGAACCTGATTTTGCCAACCCCATGGGAGGTAACCATTCCATGAATTCTGTATGTGGAGAAGTTGTTGATAAGCCCTGTTGCAACATCAATGCTTTTCCCATAGGCACTGGTGTAACCACTTCCTTTTTTCTAATTTCCAGCTGCCTGTTTAGCTCAGAATAGAGAGTAGCGATTAAGAACAGCTTAGTAGGAGAAAGCACCTGGAGAAAAGTCTGCTCGCAGCTTCTGCATTCCCAGAAACAACTTCACTAAGTGAAAGAGACATACCAAAGACTGTTTCTTTGACAAGGAGAAAAGGCAAAATTCAAGTTAGAATGAGGCCTGCCAGGAAGCCTCTCACAGCCTTACATGAGAGTTCAGACATGGGGGTGGGTCTGTGGTTAGAAAGTTCTTTATTTGTTGATGTTGTGTCAATTCATTAATTGCGGAATGACAATATTTTGGGTGAACGTCTGCCTTAATTGAAGGCAATAGGAGTTTTTCCATTGATTTCTGTGGGCAAAGATTTCACGCTTTATGCTTGCATAGCAGTTTTTAGGTACAGATCGCAAAGCACTTTTCAAAGGTGGGCAAATAACAAATATACAATGGCAATTATGATGAGTCTTATACATGTACTTCAGTAATAGGTATGTTTTCATAAATTGGAAAAACATAACATAAACCCTAAAGTGAGTAACCTAGGGTAGGTCTACACTGCCGTAAACGTGGAATGTCCCCGCACTCAGTCTCCAGCCTGAACCCAGATGTCTACACCGCAACTGTATAGACCCACAGCCTGAGCCCCACAAGCCTGAGTCAGCTGACATGGGCCAATCGTGTGTATTTTATTGCAGTGTAGACATACCCCTAGGGGTTACAGATGGTATTATCTATATCACCAACAGAAAACTGCAGCACAGTTCAGTACAGCATCTCATAGGCAAGGGCGTGAAAGCATTGATTCATCCAGGCATTGATTTTTCTTCTTGTCAGCTTCACTTATTTCCACAAATCTGTGCCCCCCCAAAAAATCCAGCTTTGCCCTAACATTTCCCTCTAGCCCTGGAAAAAAATATTTCAGTATCCCAAGAGTAGAAACTGATTTTTTTAGCAGCAACAAAATTCACTTGCCAGGTTCTCTGACTATTGTGTCCTCCTGAACCAAATACTCAAAATAGATCCTGGCATCTAATAGAAGTCTAGCTACCAAAGCTCTGCCAGGTTCAAGATCCACAAGAAATAAATCAATATCCACACAGTTTCCCAGTCTGATCAGGGTATTTAAACCTCTCTGTATGCCATAAAGAATCTTATGGTGGAGGTTCTCTAGATTCATAGGTCCTTGCTTAATAAACCATCCCTTAATAATGGCAATCCTATCAATTGGTCTCCAAACCTTCCCTTGTGGGTAACAACATTGAGAACAAATTGTAACAAGGTAATTTTAGTGCCACCTAAAATCCTCAATGTGAGACCCCGTGGGACTGGAACCATGGGGGGTTGGTGCTACTGATGCTTCTGCAGCATCTATGGAAGGTTAGGCTAGGATTCCACTGGAGGATTCTGTGAAGCTAGGCTCTGCAGGAAGTACCGCCCTTACAGTCCACTGACTGGGCCTCTTACAGTCCACTGACTGGCTGATGCTGATATAAGCAGAGTCTGAATGAGCTTTCCCCAGACATTTAGTGATGAGCCGGGGGCGGGGGGAGGAGGGATTTCAGGAGCACATTGTATTTGCATAAACACACCTACTCTATCTAGGTGCACAGAATGATGGAGCTGCTTTGCTAATGTGATCAATTTTGACTGGTGTTGGGTTACAAATCACTTTAGTATTGAGTACAGGCATAATGAAATGTTGTTATCCTTGTATGAGTAAAGGGCAGAAGACCTGTATTTAGCCTGCCCTGATTGAGGGGGTCACCCTAAACTGAAGTTCACTCACTAAGCAGGGAGTAGGGATGCCAAAATCCAAGGAAGGAAGGAAGACAGACACCATTTGATGCTTCCTCTCTACTGTTTAAAGATAGAGCGCATTAGACTCAATTGAGAGTCCTCGTTTTGTTCAGTGATTGCTAGAGCTGATATCACCAGATGCTGAGCATTGGACCTAGTGTGAGACAGTGTTGCAGTAAAAAAGACTGAAAAAGACAATCTGTACTAGCTGTGAGGTTCCTCATTACCTGCTGAAATCACTGAGAGCTAGGTTAAACCTCAGGCTAGAACCTTAGAATGTGATTTTATAGCAGAGCCACAGTAGTAGCAGAGGGTGGTGGCAGAGTGAATGGTGGCAGCTGTCAGCCAGTTGCAGAGGCAGCCACAGAAGCTGAGGCATTGCTTGATACTTCTTTGCCCCCCTCCATGCGGTGGAAGGTGAATGCACCTCTGAGCTCTTGGTCTCTGCTGACCAAGAACAGCAACTGTGAGTGAGTTGTTAAAGGAACATTTGTTCATTGGACTTTCACGCTCCAAGGTGAGAAACTGAGGCAAAGAACAACGCCCAATGTACTCTAGAGTGTGTGTTTGTTCATTGTCGTAGTAGGAAGACAGCCTGAGACATAAGCCCTTGTATTACAGCCCTGGTACTAGGCATGAGGCCTGAGCTAAAGTAGTGGTAAAAACTTTGCCAATATGAAGCAAAGTCATGTTGCGAGCAAGAGGCAGGCCCTGCTCACAGAATTTGGCAAGCACATATTCCAGAAGGGTGGTACCAAAACATGTCAATACCAGCACATTCCCCAAAGATAACAGGAACACACTGCCCCATCCTAAAGATAAGGTCGGGATGACAGCATGATGAATAGAAATGTTTTGTCAAACCAACATGTACGAGGCAATGGGTGGCGCCCTAATACATCAGAGGGTGGCACCTGATACGTCAGGGGCACTACAGAATTTGTTTGTATCTCTGTATAAAGATGTATCTCAGAGGGAGTGTCTTTGGCCAGCCATAGGGAGCAGTGGAAAGTCCGGTCAATGGCTGAGCTGCGTCCGTTGTCACAAGCATACACGTCTTAGTATCCTTGTATAGTCTCCCAGGTGCTATTACCGTGCTTTGTCGACAATAAACCTGGCTGGGTGTCTTCATTACGAACCGAGTCTGTAGATTTATTGGGCAGTTTAATTTAGATCTGATACCTCTGCTATCTGTGCAGAGCTGGGACTGCACACTAAATGACCACATGCAGCCAACATCTGACCACAGTCATATGCTTTCGAATCATGGTTGTGACATTTTCCCATATTAATGCTGGGTTCCTTTTCCCTTTTATTAAAAATTGTCTCTGTTATACACAGATAGTGTGTGCGAGTGGGGAAGTATTGCCTCTTAGAGGTACCCAGGGGAGATGCTTAATTTTCCCAGATTACTGGGTGGGGGTTTAAGCTGGTTTTGTTTTGTATTGTTAAGAGGAACCCCTAGATATTGAACTTGACCCCTGCTGCTGGCGACTCCACCTGGCAAAAGGGTTATATGAGTATTTAAACTAGGAAGCCACTATGGGGAGCAGTCTGAGCAACAATACAGGCTGCGTGACTGTGCTCAAGACCTTGCTTGCTGCAGACCCTAAACTCTGACTTCTGACCCTGGTTTGTCCTGGACCTTTCTATTTGCTCGCCTCCTGCAACTTGGTACCTGACCCTGACTTCCTGACATTTTGACTCGACTCACTCCAGATCCCATTACTCATCTCCTGACTATAACTTAGCAGATGACCAGTGCATGCAGACTGCCCACAGCCTAGCCCAGACATTCAGATTCTCTTCATCCCTTTCAGTTTTGCCTCCAGGCTGAGTCTGGCATACACTGTAGTCACGTTAGTTGGAGACCCTGTTTTTGTTTAGCCCTGGCAGCAGCCTTTGAAATTGTTAAATCCAAAAGTTTCTGCTGAGCTGCTTGCAGACCATGGTTGGATTAAATAGGATCTCTTTTGAATGGCTCTGCTCTTTTCTTTTAGAGAGACCACAGAGAGTTGGTCATTTGCCCAATGTACTTGTGTGCAAGGTTGAGTGGGGATCTTTTCCAGTACCACTTCATGTTTATGTAACCCTTCTGCCCCTCTGAGTTGGCAGCAACAAGGGCTGGGGTCAGTATCCAGGGGTTCCATTTCAATAATACAATGCAAAACCGGCTCAAGCCCCCACCCAGTGACCTGGGACAATTACATACCATCCCCTCGGGCGCCTCTAGGAGGCAATACTTCCCCTCTCACAAGCACGGAGCCTGAGTGTAGCAAAATCCTTTTAATAAAGGAGGGAAACAATGCGGCATCATGTTGGGGAAACACCACAAACAGGATTCATAACACAAACCATGAGCAAAAGACCCACCTCCAAGTAAATTTTGGCAAGGTCCTTTTCCCCTCAGGGTCTTAAGTCCAATCACCCCAAAGTCCAATAACCCAAAGGTCTCTGTCCTTGGTCAGTGCCGCCTCAGAGTTCAAAAGTTTATCTGGAGAGTTTCCCCCCGCACAGCCTGGGTGGAAATGGGGGGGAACATGGGGTATTAAGGGGCACCTTATGTGGTCCAAGGCCAACTGCCCCGCCTCTCCGTGAAGTTCTGCTGCAGCCTTCACCACGAACTGCCCCGCTCCACCAGCCGCTCCACTCCTCCAGCCATCCCATGAGCCCCTCCAGCCATCCCCACAAACTGCTCCACTCTGCTCCGCTTGCTGTTCCATGGGCCGCTCCAACTGTCCCACAAACTGCTCCTCTCTGCCAGCTACTCCACTCCATCAGCGATCCCATGAACCGCTCCAGCTGTCCCTGCAAACTGCTCAGCTCCACTCCACTCACTGTTCCATGGGCCGCGCCAACCATCCTGCAAACTGGCCCACTCTGTCAGCCACTTAGCGATATATCGTCAGGCTCTCCCACTGATTAACACAGAACTCAGTGACCTCAGCTCAGTAATTTAAGCTCTTTTAGTGATTTCAGCTTAGAGTAGGGGAGCCTCAGTGCTGGTGCACCATTGGCCCAAAGTGAATTCAGCTCAGTAGCCTCTTGCTAGACTTCTAATGGAATCAAAATTAGCTCTGCTATTCAACAGTGGAGAGAGGAGGAGATGCAATTGGTGTTCCAGGCCCTCAAAGGGGACCCATGCTATCAGGAACACATACTTGTCCCCAACCTCTTTCAATTCACTGGGTTTTTTAAAATCTCCCAGGCTTATCTTTTGCTTTGGGAGCAATTTAAAGTGTTAATTGTGATGTATAAAACCCTGAACAGTTTTGGTGCTGGCTACCGCAGAGACTGACTCTATCTCCATATACTACCATGGCAGCTGAGTCAGCTAGGGAACACAAACTACAGTAACAGGTCTTAGATTTAAATGTTTGGTAACTAGGGTAGGACACTTGAAGATCCTTTGGATTTGATCTTTCCATCATCTATCAGAGCTCGCCTTTGGCTTTCAACGCATGGAATAAGTCCTCCTCAGGCTTACTCCTCAGGGTGTGATTATGAGTATGGCATAGAGTTTAAAGGAGGATGAGAGCCTTTTAGCATTAACACTGGGGAGTTTTTTTCATTCAACAAGTTCTGTCAGTTTCATTTAAACATTTGTCAGTGCTCAGAGGTCACAGCGATGTTAATCTTCTCCAATAAAGAAAAATAAGAAATAACTGGAAGCGCAGAGCAGAGTGCAGGTTTTAGAGTCTATGGCCTGTGCCATAAAGCTGAATTATTACTACCTAAAAGTAGTAAAAATAAATAAATAAATAAACCCTAGACTTAGTTCCAAACTTCCATGATTCACAGGAACATTGGCCTCAGTGGATATTTCAGCTTCATCAGCCAGAGTAATGAAAATATCTCATGTTGATAACGTTTCTACTGCTCTTTGTGAGAGAAATGTTTCCATTCAAAAAAGATACATTTCTCCAGGTCACCTAGCATGTATATAATGACGTGCAGTACAGAATTTACTACATGTAGCACAATAAACAGAGCAAACGTGGAAGAGACTGACTACCCTTAGTAACCACATTTGATCAATCTGGTAATGCTGTCAATCAATCTGAGTGCAGAACTAGGTCACACGCTGTTTCGGTTTGCTGGCTTTCTGAATGCATGCTGGGAACGTGTGCAGGGCTTATTGCCTTGAATTTGTCAATAGCCACGTCAACACATTTGCTTGCATAATTAAACTACGGAATCTCAGACATCTAATAGGATGCTACTGCAAGATTTCTTGGGTTTTGTCAGGGCCCATAACAGGGAGGTCTGACCTAGTGGTCAGAGCCATGGGGCAGAGTCGGGGTCACAATCAGAAGCCACACTAAAGGTCAAAGACAAAGTCGGACACCATGCCAAGAGTCAATACCTGGGTCAGAGTCCGTAACCATGCCAAGGATTCAGCCATAATTGGAGTCAGAAGTGATGCCAAAGGTCAAGCTAGAGTTAGTTACTGGAATTAGGGAGAGGAAGCAATAACCAGGAACCTGGAGAAGTAAAAGGAACAAAGAGCAAAAACCAGGCAAGGAGACAGGAACTTGATTTCAGGGGCTGTGGTCAGCAGCAGGTCTAGCAACTAATTGAACAGACAAGGGGTGGGACAGGAACAGGAAACTTTATTGGGTAGCGTCCAATCAGCAGTCTGCTGCTAGTGACCTGATCCAGGTGAGCCCGTGGGCATAGCCTCTAGCGCTGAGGTGTTAGCTACAATACTCTCATCCTTCCTTGTGGTTTGGTGGCACAGAGGGTAAGACTGTTGCTCAGCAACCTCACAGACCTGGGTTTGAGACCCTTAGTACTTGCCATCACAGTGCGATCCCACAGGGCCAGGCTTCTTGGAAGGCCTGTACTCTTTCAGTGGCATGCACGTGTTGAGCTGGCTCCCCAGAGTGTTCCTTGCACCCACAACCCTCCTGGTTGATCAGATAATACAGGGTCCCTCTACATACTTGGGAGTCCAGAATGTCATGGACAACATACTCTTCATGGCCTTTACTTGAATTGGGGGTGAGGTAGTGAACACCAGCCAAGAAACAGATTGTCAAGGATAGGTTTCAGGAGAGAGATGTGGAATACTGGATGGACCTTTCAGGATTGAGGGAGCTATAATTGAAACACTGCTGAAGTGATGTGACAGTAAAAGGGCCTGCATACTGATGATCTAATTTGTGTGCAGGCTTGGCCAATCTGTTGGTGTTTTGAGGACAGCCATATCTTTTGGCCTTCTTTTAGAGGTGGAGCTTCTTGGCAGTGTTTGTCAGCATGGTGTTTGTTGGCCACTTTCAAGTGCTTCTTTAGGTTGGCTTGAATTTCATGCATGGTCTGTACCAGATAAGAGGCAGCAGGAACCATTGTTTAGGAGGGAACAGAAAGGTAGAAACATGAATGAAAACCATAGCTGGAGTACAATGGGCTGGATCAGGTCGAGGCATGCTCTGTGTTGTTACACAAACCCAGCTGTCTTGCAAATGGTTCATGAGGCAGCACAGGTATTGTTCAAGCACCTGGGTGACTGATTCTGAGTTGCTGTCTGTCTGAGGGTGATGTGCGGTGGATACATTGTGCTGAATGTCCAAGAGGTGAAACGCCTCCTTCCAGAACCTGGATATAAACTGGGAGCCATAGTCCAGGTTTGTCAGGAAGCCATGGAAGCACAAGACATGGATAATTAGAAAGTTTGTGGTAGTTTCTGCAGGTGGGAGATGTGTGCTTTGTACAAAATGGGGCACTTTGGTAAACTGGTCCACAACAGTCAATATGGTGTTGCTGCCTTCTGATTTGGGTAGTTCCATGATATCAGTCAAGTGTTATATGAGACTTGGGCTGGGAAGAGGTCTTGGGTGGCATTAGGAGGCTTAATGGCCTGCTCCATGGGGTCTTGGTTCAAGCACAAATGTCCTGACATAGGACTGGACATCATCCCACATGTATGGCTACCAGAACAAGAGGGATACAATGCATGAAGTTTTGAATTGTCCAAAGTGACCTATCCAGGCCATGTCATTGTGTATGCTCAGCACCTCCAGTGCTGGAACATATAGGGGGCCATTAACATGGAGGAGGTCATTGACCCAGGAATAGTAGGATATAGTGGTACTGGATAAACCTCCCTGAATGATGTTACAAGTTTAAAGAAAAGATCATTAGGGAGGTCAGCTTGAAGTATGGTGAGAAAATCCAATAATACAGACCCACAAGTGAAATGACATGATTTTAATATGGAAAGTGGTGGATCTTTGAAGCTAGCAGGTTCTGTATTGTATTCCTCTTTTTGTGAAGGGCCTTGCCATTTTTGTTGCCTGGATGGTGTGTGATTGTGAAATTGACTCTTGAGACTAACAAGGCCCAATGTAACTGCCATTGATTCAGTGCCTTGGCAGATTCTAGATATTCTAGATTTTTATGGCGGGTTAAGACTAAGACTGGGTGTTTGGCGGCCCTCAAGGTACTTTTCCCATGTCTCAAATCCAGTCTTAATGGGAAGTAACTCTTAGATATCATCTAACGGTTACACCACAAAATAATCTAAGAGATCTCCAAATATGTCATTGACCAGATGCTGGAAAGTGGTAGATGTGTTTTTGAGTCCTGAGGACATTACCAAAAATTTCAAGTGTCCATACCTTCTAAAGGCTGTTTTCCACTTATCCCTCACCCTGATTTGAACTCAATTATATGCTTCTCTAAAGTCCAGCTTGGTAAACAGCCAAGCCAACCATATTTGATTGAAAAACTCCAAGATTAACAGTAAGGGGTACCAGTTGCATATGGCTATGTGATTACATGCCCTGTAGTCCATGCACAGTCTCAGAGAGACATCTTTTTTTTTTTTAAACAGAATACTGAGGCATCTGCAGGGGATTAAACTTTTATCTAGGTTTTCCTTTAGGTATTCTGCTAATTCTGGTTTAGACATAGAATATATGTACCAGAATGGAACTGTGGCTCTGAGCTGTAGTTCAATGGGGAAAATGTACACACAATGCAAGGGTAGTGAGCCTGTGTTGCATTTTTTGAAGACATCCCAGTAGTCTTGGTATTTCACAGGAAGAAATGGTACATCATGTGGAACTGGCATTTCTGGGTCCAACAGGGTTGCTGCCATTTGGGGGAATATTTGGATTCTCAGAGTGGGTTTGGTTTCCAGGGGTCCAATTTCTGGAACAGAAAGTCTGTTCTTCCTATAGAAACTCAACAGGAAGTAAATGGCAAGTTCAGACCACAGAATGTGGGTGTCATGATGGATTATCAGGATGCTCCTAAAATCAAGGTGAGACGAGGGGAGGTAATAAAGTTAAACTGTGGGACTTCCATGTTCCTCAATCACTACGTCCATCAGTGTGGTCTCCTGTGTAACTGGATCAGAAGCCAGTGGAGACCTGTCTACTCTTTCTACCAGATGTGGGGTAATCTTGGGTCATACTGGAAGACAGAGGATCCAGTTCACAGAAATAGCCATAAAATTGTCCCCATTCCCAAATCAATCAAGGTCCATTGTCTAGGAAAGGCCTGCTTTACCTGTGGGATCTACAGTTTCAGATAAGTCTGTAGAAGGGGAAATGGATGAGGAACCCCTAGTACCCAGGTTCAGGACCCCAACTGAGTGTGAGGGTAGAATTTTCCCAGTCATCGGGTTAGCAGAGGTTTTGACAGGCCATGTGGATACTGCACAGTCTGTTCATCCACAATATAAGCAGGAGTTCTCCCATCTTCTGCACTCTTGCTCACCCAGGAATAGTTGGGGGCCATACTACATTAGTCTGCACAGGCTTGACTGAGGCTGAGTTCACCTGGGCCTGAGAGATGAGTCTTCGGCAAGTGTGGAAGCGGGTGGGGACCCTCCTACATTCCAGGTGCTGTTCATGCAGTTTGATGTCTATCTGATACATGCTATCTAGTCTTATAGCGTGTGTACTGCGCACTGTAAGCAGAAAATGGTGCTGATAGGACCCCTTTTTTACCAATCACCTACAATAAGGAATATGAGGTTGATAATATACCTTCCTTTAAATGAAAGAAGGACAGATATGATAATCATCCCATTTTGCCATAGATAAGCTATATGGTTGCCATAGTTTTGCACAGCAGAGTATGGAAAGAGTACAAGAAGGATAGATAGCAGGAAGCTCTTCATCTCTGTTTTTTAGCACCAGGGCCTGGATTCAGGAAAGCAGTTAAGCACACACAACTTGAAAGTGCTCAAGTCCCATTGACTTAAAGTTAATCAGATGCTTAAAGAACGCTTTTCTGAATGAGGGCATATAACTAACTATACACACACAACTATATATACATACATACATACACACACAGAGGATCAACTTCTTATATAATGGAGCCTGTATAATTATTTATCACTCTAAATTTAAAGACTAGTGAACTAGGTCTCACACATTTATCACTCTAAATTTAAAGACTAGTGAACTAGGTCTTCTGAATGTCTTGCTTCATTGTAAATGCTAGAAATAATTGTCTACTTTTTCAATCAATGATCTTTGATTTTATTTTGACCAGGTTTTTTTCTCTTTTAAGTGACTTTTTTGTGTGTTTCAGTAGAGCTTCCCTCAGGAGTCTGAAATTATGAGACTGTTATTCCAATTACTGTGTGAACTTAGGTTTCCAAAATTCAAAAAAGTTTGGACTCAGTGGGTTTGACAGACGATCAAAGACTGAGGGGGGAAAAGTGAAATAACAGCAAGACAAAAATTCCATAAATTTGGAAGGAGGCGTTCTTGCCAGTTTGTTTTTATTAACTGCTATATCGGAAATGAGGTTCAAAGTATTGAAGAGATGGTGTGGGAGAAAGATCAGGTAAATGGATTGCAAAACCACCACAGACAAATTTAAAACTGATATACTGAAGAACCATGCTTCACATGCCAAAGAACCAATCACTGGAAATCATTACCTAAAATAATAACTAACCAATAATGACCACTTGCTTTTTCTAACCATAAAAATACCCCAAGTGAAACGAAGAGAAAGAAAATACATTTAGGCTCACATTCTCAAGTGTTCATAAGAATATGTTCATTCCAGAATAATTACTACGTTTCCCCTATACGATATCTTAATTATTGGCAAAATCATGTTTGGGAATATTCCTGAACCACCTTGCAGAAAAGCTACCACATGGTAGTATCACTGGCAATTATCTAAACAATATTTAAATGAAAAAACATGGCACCAGAGCTTTTCAGAAGAGAGAAACTATGGATGAAGTCTGTCTTTCTCTTTGGTCTATTTTACTACGGCTTTAGGTCTAGTAATAGTAGTTGGTCATCTAATAACTTCTACAGAAAATGATTACTTTCCGTGAAATACTCCCTTTAATTTCCCCTTAATCAATCCCCTTCTCTCCTCATCACACCTTCAATAACCCTACGTCATGTGCACATTAATCTTTCTCCTCCTACACCCTAGATTTTACATTGGAAATAAGAAGTGGTTATTTTGTTTCTCTGATTTATCGTTTTCATCTGAAAAAAGTCCATATGATTTTTCTGTATAGTATAAATAACAAAACGTGTTTTCAGATTGAATAACAAAGTTATAATTCAATCGTGGAGCTTTCCTGCCATTAATAAACCCTCAAGCTGTACCCTTGTGGTTCATGATGTCAGTAGAAGCCCTTGGTTGAATTATAACCATGCAGTCAATCAGGGACCATATATTATTCACTCAAGGTATTTCTATAAATGACAAGTTACTAAGGCCCTGAAATATAAGGCAATACTACAGTAGGTAGGATGCTAGTTATAATGAGGACAGTTTTATATATATATATATAATTTAATGAGACAGTGGCTTAGGTTTTTTTATTATTTTATTTCTTGTGGAAGTAAATCATAAGCTGCACATGAAAAAAAGCATATACCATAGGTAACCAAGGTATTATTTTTTTTTTAATTTCAAATGCATTTACCATTACTGTTTAGGAAAAAATCCTCTTGTTTGCGTGGTTAGCAAATACTTGGTCAGGATTCTGTTAGACACCAGGGGTGTAGGTGTTGAGACCTCGTGACTAGAACACAGACAGAAGACAGAACCAGAGTCATGGTCAGGAGACAAGCCAATGGTCAAAGCCAGAAGTCAGGAGTCAGAACAGAACATCGTGGTCAGGAGATAACCAAAGGTCAGAGCTCGAAACCAGGAGTCAGAACACAGTGGAGTCCCGGTCAGGAGACAAAACGATGGTTAGAGTCAGAACAGAATCAGATTCATGGTTAAGAGACAAGCCAGCAACCGGAGCTAGGAGTGAGAGGGTTAGGAAGAAGGTAGAGACTAGGGCTGGAACAGAAATAGGCACAGGTTGGAGCATGGACCAGTACAAGAAGCAGGTCTGGCGCAGCTTTGGGTATGGAATATACTGAGAAACTGCTGTGCTGCTGTTGCTACAAGGCTTCAGTGATGATCTGCTGGCTTTTCTGTCCCATTAGGGTGCACAGTCACTTAGTAAGAGCTCATTGGACCATGCCAAGCTCATTGGCTTGCCAGGTGATCATACCCAGAGTCAAGCTGAGTTCAAATTAACTTTAATTTAGATTTCCACACCCTGTTGGAGGATTGTGGGAATAAGAATCCTGTGAAAAAAAAGTAAATGAGCAAAATAGATAGGAGTGAAATGACAGTCAGTAACTTAATTTACACTTTTCTATTGCCTGTGCTTCTAAAGCTCTCACTAGATTTACATGCTGTGGGATTGTGAGTTACCTATTCACCTTAAAGGGTGGGGTACACTTTGACACACAATCTATTTGGAATGTCTTTCTGTAGCTTTCACCAGATACTCTGGGCCAAATGCTGTACACAGCCCTTAAAGAGGCAATGTCAGAATTCAGCCAAGATATAGGGGTTGGTCAAACAGTACTGTTAATTCATAACTGCTGAAACAATAAGCATACTATATGCAGTATAGTTTATTCTGACACTGATGCAACAACAAGTGAGTGAGATTTTGCTAAAGTACCAAAGTGATTTAGAAGCACAAGTCCCATTAACTTTCAATGGGACTTTTGCTCCTAGGTCACTCATTGGTACATCTACACAGCCAAAAAAAAAACAAAAAAAAACCCAATAGCAGAAAGCCTCAGAGCCAGCATCAACTGAGTAGGGCTTGCGCTGCAAGGCTAAAAATTATAATGCAAATGTTCAGACTTGGGCTGGAGCCCAAGCTCTGAGACCCTTCGCCTTCATCAGGTTTCACAGTCCGGGCTCCTGCCCAAGTCCAAACATCTATACTGCTATTTTTAGCCTCACAGCCTCTGCCCCATGAGCCCAACTCAGTTGACCCAGGTTCTGAGACTCACTACCATTGCAGAGGGCGGGGGCGTGGAGAAGAGGTCTGTTTGGTTGGTTGGGGTTATTTTGCTGTGTAGATGTACCCTTAGGTACTTATGAAGATTCCACCCAGAATCCTTAACAGTGCATGAAAGCTACAGTAGTAACTTGGGAATTGCGTGTTTTTAGAGCATCATAAAATGGAGGATTCTCTACAACACCAAAGAACTCTTACTTTGAAATCAGATTCTAACCTATGAGTCTTCTGATGGAACCACTGCATTCCTAATTACTTAAATAAGCCAGTTATAATAGCTGAACTGATTGTGTAGTATAAGGAAATATTCCAATTAATTTGCCCAGGAAAAATCAGAAATGAAGTCCTTTTCCAAGATAAAATAAAGGAAATAATTAAATTCCTGGGAAAGGTTTGTTGCGAAATCACTGCTTCTCTAGAGCCAGATCGAGTAATAAAGTTTTTCACTGGGACACAAAAGGCTCTAGTAATTTAACAGTGATGCAAACTTTTTTCCAATATACTTTTAGATTATATCATCACTCAAGAATCCACTGTAATTGATCTTCTATGTAAAGGGAAATAGCCTCAAACTAGTAGGATACTTGACCCCAACCCAATTATAAATTGTAATACTGTCATAGTATGTGTCGTGGGGGCTATTGTTGCTCAAGGTTTTTTTTTAATTTCTTTTTCAAATAAATGCAGTCTTTCCGTCAGTTTTACCAAACTTGGGCCAAAGGAATCAATTTTTTGTTACAATCATGGATTCCAAATCCCGGAGACCTGATATCTCAAGAACTTGCTCCACAACCTATTTCTGAGCATTACTTATCATCCAGGACACCCAGACCCATGGCTGCAGCCAAATCACCATTTCTTGGGGCAAGTCTCTTCTCTCAGAAGCCCCCTAGCCCTCTCATGTATTTTCATTCACTTTTCTGCATTTGAGAAAAATCCCCACAGATTTGGTAGTTTTGCCCTAGTCCACTTCTGAGGCACTGCATTTTTTAAGATAAAAGCTGAGGAATAACCCCAATCTCATATACACATACAGAAATAAAAACGTATGGCAAAAATTCAAGTTGCTGGAAACACCTAACAGGAAAAATACCACAACACTGGGGTGAAGCATTTTACTTGAGGTTAACACCCTCCCAATCACATTTTCATTTTGACTGATGCACTTAGCTCACATTACCACTGATAGAAATAACGGGCCAGATCTCCAGCAGGCATAAACTGATGCAGCTCCACTGAAGTCATCAGAGCTATTTGCCCCAGCTGAAAATCTGACCTGAAGCACACATTTCCAGGCTTTTCAATGAATCTATAAATATTCAGAGAGTTATTGTTTTATGGCTTATGAGTCCTTTTATAGTAGAATCATAGAAGAGAAGGACTGGAAGGGACCTCAAGAGGTCTTCTAGTCCAGTCTCCTGCAGTTAATTGCTTGCTGTTCAATACAATTAGAAACGTGGTCAAGACTGCTTACTAGAAGGGTCCTTTATGAATTACAATATAAAAGTTGCATCTCTATGTGAATTCAAGCACTCATAGATGCCAGTGTGTATAATGTTAACTACAACTGATTCAGGATTGGTACTAAATTGATTGATTGTGACCAGAGTCATTGTGTCATGTAGTCCTTTCATTTGAATGTGTAATTCTATATCCTGGCTTGTATACTAACAGTTTTAAACTGGCTTTATTTGCTTCTGGTAGTGTTTATAATGTGCTAAGCACTTTGCAAACACAAAAGAAGATGTCGTCTCTGCCCCAAAGAGTTTACAGCCTAAACAGTCTAGTTTACAAGCTAAAAAGTAGCTTTTGTTTTATAGTCATTAGACTAAGGGAACTTTAGTTTTGATCATCTTTGTTCGTCAAAATCAAGGATTAAGTATTATACTCATCATTTTTGCCACTGCCAGCTGTGGAAATCTGTCAACTTCTCCAGGATTTACAGGGTGCTGGGAATTTCATGATCATCAGGAAACGTACCAAGTATGTGAATTCCTACAACTGAAAAAATATTAGTTTACAAATACCAACATTTGCAGATTGGTATATTACAGCAATGGGGGCAAGGCTTTAGTGAAATTCATAGATTTCCAGGCCAGAAGGACCACTCTGATCTTCTAGTCTGACCTCCAGTATAACACAAGCCACAGAACTTCTCCAAAATAATTCCTAGAGCAGAGCTTTTAGTAGATCATCCAACCATGATTTTAAAATTGTTAGTGATGGAGAATCCACCACAATTGTTCCAGTGATTAATTACACTCATTGTTAAAAATGTACACCTTATTTCCAGTCTGAATTTATCTAGCTTCAAGTTCAAACCATGTAGGTTTGTTCCCCATGTAGGCACTTACCGACGGTAATCAAGTCATTCCTTAACCGTCTCTTCGTTTAGCTAACTAGATCGAGCACCTTGAGTCTATCACTATATATGACACGTCACCCTCCCTCTCCTGCATGTAACTCCCCCAAAGCCCTGTTCATATCTGTGCAGCTACTTGTGCTCTTGTAGCTTGGGTGCCAGAAGATGTGGCTAGGCAACAGGAATTTTTGCTACCCACCAGCCACTGCTAGCTCTGTCGCTGGGCTATTTGATATTAGCCCCATCTAGCTCTAAAATGAATGGTCTGAACCCACACTATGCAGAAGGATGCTGACAGTGGAAACAGCACTGTCAAAGGACTTTGGGAGTCAGGACCATACAGATTTAGCTGCAATAGCCTGAGGTAGGAACAACAGAGACAGGAACTAAGCTGGTAAATATGGAACACACTAAAATTTTACCTATGTACACAAAAGAAGACTATGCTCCAGTTACGGACAGAGAGCCCCTCTAAGTCCCTACTAAACTGGCCACCATTGTGCATTACCATGGGACGTCTCAAAATTAAATTGCTTTGCTAGAACTGAATTCAGATGATCACATTAAAGTATATGGTATCTTGTGGCTAAACTGGTAGCAGTTTCAGTCTCTTGCACTGGAAGATTCAAGTCCTGCATTTGCCTCATCAGAGACTCATTATTACATTCGATTTTACAGAGAGGGCAGCTCTGAATCCCCAGATAAAAATTAACTGATATGTTTTTTCATCTGCCTGCTTCTTTTCAGTTCTATTCTTCCTTTAGATCTAAAAGAGACTACCTGAAAAGATCAAAGAATGTCCCATTGGCCCCGTGCAACTTTCCGTCTCTCACTGAAGCCCATCAGAGCTTAACTGACAGTAGTACAACTGTTAACAGCTGTAGATATGAGTTTGGAGGGCACCAGGAGATGGCTGCCTGACCCCTGTCACTGCACTGCAAGAATGTAATTTACTTCTTCAGAAATAGTCTTACAATGTGTTGCAACAACAACATAGCCTCTGAGCAGGCATCCATGCGCTGGAAACGAGAGCGCATCTTGGTACAAATACAGAGAGGTGGAATGTAGAACAACGCAGCCCTCCTCGCCCTGTGCCTGAGCTGACAAGTGGTTCATTACTTTAATCCTTCACCTTCTCTGGATTCCCTGTTAGAAATATGCCTTCCCAGTGGAATTGATCCGATTAGTACATGCACTCCACACTCTTTATAACACCAAGGGGAGCCAAGTAAGCTGAGTGTTATAAACAGATGGTTTTCGATTTGGATAAATAGAAGGAAAATAAGTGGAGCCAAAGTACAACGGTGACGATTTTACCCGGCATGTCTTCTCAAGTCTCTGGAGTCAGAAATGGTGGTTTTCAAAAAGAAACTATGGCAACAATAGGAGACAACTCAGCTGGCCTGCTTGAAGGCAACGAGGTCATTATCTCCCACTGATGCAGAAGATAATGTGCACTGTGTTGTAGAAGTCCCAGACAGTGTGCTGTAGAACTAGAAACTAGGAAGTCTGATTCTCATTGACCCTAAGGCAAATAGCCTGAGAGTAGATGTCATTACACCTATTTTAAGCCCACTTTACAAGGCCAGAGAGGTATAAGAGGGTCTTTAGTATAGCTGAGAATCAGACCCTAGACAGTAAAGTTACAAAGCTATTATCCTATCCAGTGAAGGAAGTTTGTTTCTTTGGTAAGTTCTAAACAAAAGAAGCAAACAATTTATTTTTCACCCTATGCAGCTGTGGAAATGTTCACATTCGAGGAAACAGAAGGTGGTGGGCCTTGTAGTTAAATATCAAAAGGTAAATTCAGTTTCCTGTGCCTTACTCTCTCAATCTGAACATTAACTCTCAACATGCTTAGCCCTGCTGAAAATCAGACCCTTTTTGTTTAGATGCCTACATATGGATTCAGGGACCTAACTTTAGCATTCTAGTTTGATAATTTTGGCCTAACTTCTCTGTGTCTTTAACCTCTCTCTGTTTCATCATCTGGTAAGTGGGGAGAACTCTTATTTATCTGCTCCTCAGGATGGGCTCTGAGGATTAACTAGCTAATTTCTATACAGTGCTATGAAAATAGAAATTGCTATAAAAAGATCATTATTAAGGGGCTCCCTGCAGAAGTCACCAGTGCCCAGAGGAGAGCAATCACGTCCCTCCCCCAGTAAACTCACTGTGATCTGCTGCCTTCCACATGGCCCCCTGGACTGCAGACCAAGACAAAGTACCATAGTCTTGGCTTGGTGAGAGGAGCCAAGGCACAGCTAGGGGCGGAATTTATATCATTTCTTGCTTTTTCACTGGACTGAAAGATGGCAAACCCTAGCATTAACCAGAATGGAGCTATTATATGCATTATGTATACTGAAAGCCCAGTATTAACTCCTCTGGCTTCAATGGTAGCTGAAGGAGACATAGAACCTTCCGGAAACAGGCACTAAATCTATTTTGTCTACAGAAGTTGCATTTGGCTTTAGAAAAGTCCCAAATGAGTTTGGAAAGGGTTTACAAGTTCACAGACTGCACCTGTAGGTATAGTATGTAGCACTCTGTGTAAAAGTCTGTTTCTTGTAATATTCCCTTCCAATACAAGCTCATGTCCTGTAGTAGAACTGAAGCACTGGATATTGGATATTGCTAGGAATGGTAGCCATAGCTGTGCCCCCAATCTCAGTTGTACTTCATATTGACTCATTTTACCTACAAGAACCTACCAAAGCGTTGACATAAAACACTTGGGCAAACTCAAATCAGATATTTATGTATGATCTCATGTGGTTGTGCCAGAGCCTAAAATAAGCACATTCCTGACCTTGCCTGTAAACCAGTCCTTCACTGACTGGTATACACAGTTCAAATAGCTTGAGGCACTAGTACCTATATTTTGCAGACTTACTGTGTCTTCTATTACAACAGTGCTTATATTGTCTGTGTGTCATTTATTCACAGCAGTACTAGTTACAACTATCTTCTTCGAAGGGCTTTACAGCTATTAACTAATCCTCGGTATCCATCAGTTAGCTAAGGAAGTCCTAGTATTATCACCAGGGTCGGCTCTATCAATTTCGCCGACCCAAGCACGGTGGCACGCCGCGGGGGGCGCTCTGCCGCTCGCCGGTCCCTCGGCTCCGGTGGACCTCCCACATGCTTCCCTGCGGAAGCTCCACTGGAGCTGAGGGACTCGCGGACCCTCCGCAGGCACGCCTGTGGGAGCTTCACCGGAGCTGCCTGCCGCCCTCCCCGGAACCAGCAGAGCGCCCCCTGCTGCATGCCGCCCCAAGCACGTGCTTGGCGCGCTGTGGCCTGGAGCCGGCCCTGATTATCACTCCTTTTTTAAGATGTGGGAAAGCAAGTGGGATGTTAAGGACAACATTTTCAAACTTGGCTAGCCAAAGTTATAGAATTAAAGACATCTCTACTATCTGTCACTGCAACAGAAATAATAATAAATGTGTAATTAGTTATTAGAGCTAGTTGGAAAATGTTCAACAAAACTGTTTCCATCAAAAAATGCCAGGTTGTTAAACAGAAATGTTTTGTGGAAATGTATCAGTTTCAATGAGAATTTTGTTAGGAAGATTTCCTAAGCTCCAGGATGGAATGTCTGGTCAGAAAGAGACAGCAACACCTTCCAGAGTAACCAATAGCCTGGTGATTAGGACACTTGGCTGGGAGAGTGAGGTTCAAATCCCTGCTCCAAATCAAAGTCCTAACCACTGGCCAGTTGGTTTGAAGATGGGTTGATTTCTCTAGTGTTTCTGCAAAAAAATTTGAAAGGCCCCATTTATACTCTGTATTAGAACAAAAAACAAATTTCAAAACCTCAATGTCTTTCACCAAATAGAAATCTTATTTTCAGGCCAGCTCTATTAGTTATATACCTTTGGACACTCATGTTTGTAAATTTTGACCTAGTTCCAGAGGGCATCAGTGCCAGAGCTGAAATAAGTACTCCAAAATTCCTGACAACCAGTCCTGAGTGAAACATGAGCTGAACCAATTTTAACAACTCAGACACCTGATATAAGAGTGGCATGGTCCCTTATGGATGTGGAGTGAGTGCCTAAAACCCCCTCTGTACCCAATGCTGGAAACGGTAACATTTTTTATCTTTTTTCCAGAACTTCTTCCTGAAGGTTGGTAGTTCTGTGACTGACATTAATGTAGCACAGAGCTCAGAGTGACCAAATGGTGCCATGACAGCGTTATTGTCTCCAGGGCCGGCTCCAGGCACCAGCCCAGCAAGCAGCTGCTTGGGGCAGCCAATGGTGAGGGGCAGCATGTCCAAGTCTTCGGCGGCGGGACCCTCGGTCCCTCTCGGAGCGAAGGACCAGCCTCCAAAATGCCACCAAAGACTGAAGCAGCAGCAGTAGAGCTGCAGATCACGATCGCGGGTTGTTTTTTTTGTTGTTGTTGTTTTGTTTTTTTTGCTGCTTTGGGCAATAAAAGTCCTGGAGCCGGCCCTGATTGTCTCCAAGAAGCAATGCCTCCGTGGTTTACAACATAGCACACAGGATTGCATTCCTGGGCATAATTTGAGGTGATGGAGCTTTTAGAGCATTTCTTTTATCATTTCACACCACTAAACTTGGCTTGGGTCGAGCAGCTTACCCAGACTGACACTACCAGTTTCACTAGCACATGAAGCCTGGCATATACCCCCTGGCAGAGACATATGGAGTATGAGCGAGATACTGCATTACTTGGCAAAAGACAATTTTTCTCTGAAAAATGAGCAATCTGAAGGTTTCATATAAAGTACTTTTTCACTGAAGAAAGGTAAAAGAAATGCAGCTTTTGCATGGCCAACCATGTTTCCTAGATCCATCTCACATGTAGCCCTATTCCCATCTTGCTAACCACAAGTTCTGAAAGCTCCACCACTTCCTCTTTGTTGGAAATGTAAGAACATGTCATATATATGAATGCTAAAACTTTCAAAATGGACTGTTGGCTTGAAGAGGGAGAGGGGAGCCAGTGGTTTGTTCTTTGATACTTCCCATAATGAGCATTTGATTAAATTGTTCTTGGCTTTTCCCTCCTGCTCCTCCCAGCAAATAGCCTCTCTCTGAAATTGTCTAACATTCCTAGTATCAAAAATCCAAAATCACCGCTTTCAAACCTTCATTCAAGGTCACACTTTTCTGCCTAATCAGGCCAGTCACAAATAGGGGAGGATGATGAAGAAGTGGCAGTGAGGGTTTTATGGTCATTCTATCTTTCTGCATGTAGGCTTTCTCTCATAGCATCTACAGTAACGATTCTGGATCTATTCATCTCTGGTGTAATGTCACATCAGGCAGAATCAATAGGGTTGCCAGGCATCGGTGATGCTGCGGGATTAAGACAGGCTAGTCCCTACCCATCCTGGCAACGTGTTGCACCCCAGAAGTGGCCAACAGGTCCGGCTCCTAGGCCAGGGGACCACAGGCTCCATGCGCTGCCCCTGCCCTAGGCACCAGTTCTGCACTCCCATTGGCTGGGAACTACTGCCAATGGGAGCAGGTGGGGCGGTGCCTGTGGGTGAAAGCAGTGCACAGATCCTCCTGCCCTCCCCTAGCCTAGGAGCCAGACCTGCTGGCTGCTTCTGGGGAACAGCCGGTGCCAGGAGAGGCAGGGAGCCTACCTTAGCCCCACTGTGCTGCTGACCAGGCCAAACCCACACCCCAACCCCCTGCTCCAGCCCTGAGACCCTCCCAAACCGAGAACCCCCTCTTGCACCCCAAACCCCTCATCCCTAGCCTCACCCCAGAGCCCCCAACCCCGAGCCCTCATCCCCTCACACACCCCAACCCCCTGCCTCAACCTGCAGCCCCTTCCCACCCTCCGAATCCCTCAGCCCCACCCTGCAGCCTGGAGCCCCCTCCCACACCCTGAACCCCTCATTTCTGGCCCCACCCTGGAGCCCGCACCCCAACCCCATCTCCCAGTCCAGTGAATGTGAGGGAGGGTGGGGGAAAGAGAGGGGAATGTAGTGAGTGGGGGGCGTGGCCTCAGGGATGGAACAGAGAAGGGCCGGGGATTCGGGGAAGGGGTTGGGCTAGAGTGTTTGGTTTTGTGCAATTAGAAAGTCAGCAACCCTAAAAGGCAATGCATGGGGAGGTATGCAGGGTCATGTGTCCCCCTCCACCCTCCTGATTTGCTGCCTAGCTTGTATTGAGCACACTCACACAGACTGAATACGCTCAGTAACACTGCTGAAGCTGGCTGCCCTCCCTCTGCCCCCCCCCCCCACTCTTTTGGCAGACACAGGTCAACCCTGACATCAGGGATGAATTTAGCCATTTAAAACATATAGGGCCAGATCCTCACTGCAGATGCATACACTCAGCTCTTTGTCCTCAGTTCAGCACAGCATTGAAGTATATGCCTAAGCTTAGCTTGTAGGTAAGCACTTTTTTTGAATAGAGCCAGACTGCTGATTTGGGGCCCTATTGAGTTGCCTGGGAATTGTGCACATGCAAATGCAGGAATGGTCAGTCTCATTGTAATTAACACAGTATTTATAACAGAAGCATGTGTAAATCACTGAATAAAGTCTTCAAGAGAACCTAGGCTTTGTAAATATAAAAACAGTTTGTACGTTTTCAAGGACATGATATTCTAGATGTTCTGAGCCAAACACAGCCCTGCTGTAAAAAATCTCAGCTCAGCTGAAGTCAGTTGCTTACACTAGGTATGATTTTGGCACTCTGTTTATGTGCATACATGGGCTACGTAGACAAAATGCCTTTGAAGGGAAAGAGGTTTACTACTCCTGTGCATCATATGTGCCCAAGGACAGAGGCAGAGGTACTTTTACCACCAGGCTGGGCAGCACCACTGGACTGTCTTTATTGTGATACATTTTATGACCAGCTCAAAGAAGACACTGACCTGTCGTTCTCTTTCTGGTTTAAATTTAACATCTCTTTCTTGAAAAAGAACAACAGTCCCCAGGGATATTCACCTTTCTCAATTCTAAAAAGACAAAAAGCACAGAAAGTAACAGTGAGTTAAATAGACTGACTCACATGACACTTTTCCAAAAAAGGGAGATGGCAGCTGGAAAGAGACAGAGAGAGGAAATGTACTGAATACTGTCACATGCTGGAATTAAGCTCAAACTTGTAAATCAGTCTAAGACACCCTTGGCTGAATTGAAACATATTCAAAACAGTTCTCTAGGATGGGTTCTAAATGCATGCTATATCAATCCTGTCTTCACTAATGACAGTTGCCACTTCAGTGAATGTAGAATTAGCTATTATGCACTTTTACGTTAATTAACTCTGTGGTAAAGACAACTCATCTTTTCCTTCTGAACAGGATCAAGCCTGAACAGTGAAAGGACAAAGAAAGAATAATTGCTCAAGAATCTGGTGTGATGTTTTCTCCTGTACAAATATACAATTAGGCTGTCTTAGCCTCTCAATATAGCAATAAACACCATTTTGCAAACTAATTTACAGGTAAAAGTCACTGAAAGGAGAGGAATTCTACTCTGCAAGACAATTGCCCTGTCATTTAGCTATACTTTCCTCTAACTCAAATGAGATTGAAATAAAGTCTATACATTCAAATCACTGAATAAATCAGCTAATAAAAAATACATTTGTGACTGGTCATAAAAAAAGAATATAACCGGTCACACTTTAGAAACTACTTTTACATACACAGTATGGGGCAATGAGGTCTCAATAATTTTGATTTTACTAACACTTCTACACTCTTCTTCCTCTCTAGTTATGCTAGTCAACACCACCTAGCAACTGTTAGGTTCCAGTGTGCATTTCTTTAGTTTAACTGACAGTGGGGTAAGGTTCTGACTGGAAAAGGTGAATTTCTCATATTCTACCACTTCACAATATACTGCCCTAATGTTGCAACGGGTCCACATGTGCAGAGCTCTTTATGCTTTTATAAATCTGTGTTTATAAAGTTAGGAGAGCACACCATTTTTTTAAAGGCTAAAACGATACGAATTGTGAAATCTGGTCATTTCATATTTCACTGATTTTTTTTTAATTCTCTTGGCATGAATTATGGGTGAAATTCTGGCTCTGCTGAAGTTAATGGCAAGACCCTCACTTATTTCAGTGAGGCAAGGATTTCACCTTGTGTGCCTGCTTCTGCACCACTGAAGCTGATAAGAGCTGCCCCATTGCCTTCGGGGAGTGCTGGATGAAGCCATATAGTAATAACAGGATGAATCAATGTGAGGAATTCAAACTAAAGTAGGAAGAGTTTAGAGAATGTTTTTCATGTATCCAACAATTATACTGTTGTATATAATCCAGAACTATTGTTACTTACGTTGATTGCAGTGGTTCTCAAGGAACCTGGTCAGGGATCAGAGCCCACTTGTATTAGTCATTGTACAAACAAGTGACACAAGTAAAGTGTCTCCCCTGGAGAACTCACAATCTAGGACTTGGACAATGCACACAGGTGTCACAATTCTCAATCACTGTAAAACTATTGATTTATTTATCTTGATAGGTATTTTCTTATTTAGTGACAAACCAGGAGATTTGATATTTTCACTATTGCAAAGCCATGGTATTTTCACACCTTTGTCAGTGATTTACATGAGACCCTCACAATAGAGACTAGACTACATCGACCTCATTAACTTCCTTCCTTAACATACAGTACATGCACGTGACAATTGTTTTTGGCAAGCACACTAGATAAGATGCCCATCTACTCCTTATGTAAAGAGGTTCTTCCTTTACTTACAACTGATATTACATGTCTCAAGAAAATATTGATGAACAGAATACAGTCGCTATGCTACTATTAGAAGACAGAGGGACAGATTCTGCTCTCAGCTGCACCAGTGAAAATCCAGAGTAACTGCACTGGCTTCTCTGTGTAAGACAGAACAGAATTTGGCCCAAGGAGTGTAAAACCTTCAACAGCAACCTATAGAACTCTTCCATCACACAGCAACATAGGACTTGCCATACTTGATCAGACCAATGGTCCACCTAATGCTGGATCCTAGCTCCAAAGTGCCTAATTCCAACTGCTTCAGAGGAAGGTGTAAGAACCTCCTGCAGCAAACAGGGAAATGTTTTAACCCCCATTAAATAGAAGTTATTGCATGCCCTGAAGCATGAGGGTCTGTATTTCTTCCAGAGCTCTTGGTTTTTATCCTTACTATAGCAATTTTGGAGATTCTTTCTGCCAATGCTATAAAAGGAAGATTTTAATTTGAGGATGTACCTAGTAGAAACAACATTAATTTTAAATAATTAAATCATGCTTTTACAGTATTTTGCATTTTCAAAATGCTCAAACATTAACTAGTTAAGGGCCAATCCTCCCTTCCTTTACACCCAGTTGACATCAATGAAAGATTTGTATGCACAAATAACTAACAGCCCTACATTATTAATCATTCAGCAACTTCTGTAATAACAAATCTGCTAGGTTTTTATGTGCATATGCATTTGTGGAGTTTTCAAGATACGTGTATCTGATAGGAGTTTCTAAAATAGACCAGGGTGTTGACCTAAAATTAGAATCCAGTCTTGAGTCTGTCCCACCATTGGCTGAATCCAGCTTTATAACATTAGCTATAATGCAAATCAAGTTAGACACCTGTCTGCACCCCCGACTCCGGACTGCAGAAACCACCCTCCATGGGCTGTGGGAGTCTCAGGGGGAAGACCACAGTAAGAGACAGCCAAGAAAAAGGCCAGAAGTGCTACAACCTTGTTATTACTGCTATTATATTATTTGACAGCGCATAAAAATGTGCTAGTCACGTCACCATACCACTAAGGTGATGTGGCCTCTGCTGTGAAGAGCTTGCAATCTAACTTCAGTGAGATACACAGGTCTGCTTGTGGCATCATTTCTGACAGGCATTGCCCCCTCCCATTCAGAACCCAGGAAGGAACTCACGGAAAAGTTAATACAGCTCTAATGTCCTGATCCTGCTTCAGAATCTGCTAGCCTGGACCCCTGTTCTGAATCATGGCCTTCTGCTGCATTAGCTTTTCTGTGGAGCCCTCCCTTTTAAGGAGTCTCAGGAGCAGCTGGGGACAGGAGACTCCCTGTCAGAACAGCTCTGGCAAAACTGGTCAGGAGGCAGGGTCTCAGAGCCAGTGCAGAAGCGCAAGGCCTTCATGCAGATGGCAATGGCCTCCAACTGCTCTTGGGGACCCACAGGAGATTCCACCCCTCCAATGGAATGATCTGGGAAAACTCCAAAGAGAAAACCTAACAGTCTTCCTCCTTGCTGACTTCTGCTTATAACATCCTCCTCCCCCTAAGAGGCACCAGTCTGTATCTAGAGATCTCGTAGTCCAGTGTTGAAAGCATTGGACTAGGAGTCAGAAGACCTGCATTCAGTTCTTGGCTTTACCACTGACCTGACATGTGACCAAGTTATACACCTCTCTGAACCCTCCCACCCTCTGTCTGTTGTGGCTATTTAGGTTGTAAGTTTTCCAGGACAGGGACTATTTCTCACTATAGGAGTATACTTTGCCTATCACAATGTGGTTTCAATTTCAGTGGGGGCTTCCAGGACTTATTTGCAATACCAAGTTGTTAATAATGTGAGCCAAAACCTAAATCCTGTAGTCGGTGCGAGTTTTCCTGATAACATACTATTTTAGCCATCATCAATATGAAGCTATTTCTGGAGTGAAATCCTGCATCTGTCTAATACTGCACAGCAATACTACATAATAATGCTACTAAGAAATGTAAACAATATATTGGAGTTTCTGAAATGATCTTCTTAGTTTAAGAAGCACAGCAAGTCAGTCTGAAATGGAGTCAGGAGCTGCAGTAAAAAAATACAGCAATAGTGACCAGATCTCACCTCTAAATTAAAGCATTGATATTTTAAACTATGGAAGTCAACCCTGGAAAATAAGAGAATTTGTCTAGGTAAGGAACAATTTAGTAGTTTAATTATGAGCCCTTTAATGTCTTTTCATAATCAGTTAATAAATACCTTAACAATAAAATTGAATTTAAGCTTTTAATAGGCTGTGTTGGCTTGAACCTAAACAAAAGAATTAGCAGCTCCAGGCATTGTGCAATAACTGCTCACTGCTTGGTGCCAGGAGAAACAAAGCATTTCAAGTACATTTTTTATACCTCACTATAATAAACGCTTGTAATATTCCCCAATTTCTGGAGTGTAAGATGCAGATCTTATTTATCACAGTATGTGACACATCTGGCACATGGATCAGGAAACAACTGTTTTACTTCATTTCTGTCATCACCTTCCAACAGATTTCTTTCACATTCCAATTTGGACGAGAGGACTTGGACTTTCTCTCCATAAGTTCTCCATTAACAGTTTCACAGCAACGAGCTCTATTGGTTCTTTCTCCTTCCACGGCAATTAGTTACACTGAGCTGCATATTTTGACTTTAATTACAGTGAACATGTGAAATCATTGGTATTTACGTGTATCTATTAGCAACGTCTTTGTCACATACAGAGTGCCGGGGTGGTTTCTGATTATCATTACCTCTACTTAGCTATGCTTTCAAATGGTGTTTCAGCCTGGACATGGACTGCTGGCTTCCACTGCCTCCTGTCACTTTTATTAACATGTGTTTTATTTATAGTAGGTCTTTTGTTATGTCACAAAGCATGTTTTGCAGCTGAAGAGAACAGTTTGTCTTCTGCATTAACAGTGGTGGGCATATCAAACTCGCCGAAACTTGAGCTTTGAAAGCTGTATGAACAGCTACACACTAATAAAGCTTGAATTACACTGTAACCCACAAAATTTTTCAAATTAAAAAGCCATATTTAGAGGCCTCCTGTGGATTGTGATTTTATTTACTTTAATCCCCTTTTGTGGCCAATTAGGTAGACACCCCTTTGCACATGCATACGGCAGGACAAAAAACTTGTAAGCCTAGTTTTAAAAGAGTAGTATATCATTCCGCCATGGACAAAAATTATTTTCCCTGCTTCAGCCCTGAAAATAACATGGGTGTTAGAAATCAATAAAAGTGTATGCAAGAAGTATGTATTTTATTTTTCTAGGCTGTACCTTAATTTCTCTTTGTTTTTACTGCAGTGTTCAGTAAAGTTTCATTAACATATACTATTTCAGACTATATAATTGGAAAACCTCCAGCCTGCTGCATTTATTTTTAACCTCAGAAGCAAGGAGATGCCTTGGCAAGAAATTCTTTGGACATTTAATTGAAATGCACCACATTTATGTAGCATGTATGCACAGTGTGGGTCAAATGCCCCTTTCATTTACACTAGCACAGCCTCATTGACTTTCACAGGGTTGCCCTGGTATAAGAGGAAAATGTGTGTGTGCACAGTTATAATTGATATCACCCCAAATAACACATTTGTTGCAAAAACTGTTGACAGCGAGTCTTGTTTCTCACTGCTGTTCTGTTAATCAAAAGTCCAAAGTTTGTCTCCTGCTTGTCTAGTGGTAGACATCAAGTGTACCATATGAAAAAGGAGTTAATAAAATACGTGCTGGAAATATAAAAGAAGGTCAAAGGTGATGTTTTGGTAGTGAGGCCTTCTCCAAGTGTGGAAAACAAAAGCTCAAAATGATTGTAGCTGTTACAGCTGTCTATAGCAATGGGCAAATAACCAAAAAACCTGCTGCCTGATTCCTGCTTTCACTAACAGATAGTGTCAAGAGATCAAAATAATAATCTCTTAGAGCCTGAGCCTTCAAATACTTACGCACAAGTACCTTTACTGAAGGTAGTAAAGGTACCCATGTGCACAAACGTTTGCAGGTTTGAGCCTTTCCTGGTCTGCTAAACCAGCAGTCACATTCCACTTCAGAAGTGGCTGCATTCCTCTGGCTGGTGAAGTGACTCGTGTGCATGCAAGTGAATAGTTTTGCAAATCACTTTGGGGCACATTTGGCATTAAGTGTATGATATTGTAAGAACTGGGGTTGGGGAGGGGCAGTTGATTACATATGAAGGGGGAAAAGTCCATATGTAAATATACACACAAGTCTATGAAATCCAGCAGATCTGTTATATTTTCAGGATGTGCGTCTTTCTGAATTAACCCAAAATAACTACATTGGCCATTATGCTCAGTTACTCTGGTATAAAGCAGCTCTTAGAATAACATAACAAGAGACGAATGGGAGCCAACAAAATCAGCCTTGAATGGATAAGTCATCTTTATACCACATAAACCAGATTAGGATAAAAAAAGCAGCTCATATTAAAAAAAAGCAAGTGAATTTCATGCTTGTGAAAAGTACCAGACTCACAGATCTGGAGTCTGAAGTCTTTTCTCCATAGGCACAGTATGGGCATTGGCATTTCAGTCCACTCCACGCTGCCTTGCCAGTAAGCCTCCACCCTGACCATGAAGGAGTGATGTCTAGGAGATGAGAAAAGTCTTCGTGTCCATTCAGCAACAACAAATAGTGGAATTCTTGAAACCAGAAATATTCCATATCAAAAGCAAAGTTGTACTGACAACACATTAAAAAACACGTTGAGTATAAAAGTCATTTATGACAATTTAATATAATACAAAGTGAAATACTGTAATAATTAAAAATACTTTGACATATTTAAAACTCTAAGTGCATGTAGTGTCTCTGTCTCTCTCTCACACACACACACGTCTTAGGCCCCAGTACTTCTCCTCCCTGGGCCTGATCCAAAGTCAGTGGAGAGACTCCCATCAGTTTCAATGGACGTTGGATCAGGTTCCATATATACTGGCAGGGGAGATCCTGCACCCAAGGAAGGAGTTTTGTGGAGATCCATCTCTGTAATATACTCTAATTTCCTTCTGACCCCACAGAAGCTGCTTCAAGGTGTGATAGCTGGGTACCAGCATAGTGGAATTGAGCAAGGGAAGCAGAGGGACCCTAATGGGCTTCTCCTGACCATGCAATCCAAAACCCCAAACTGTAGGATATAGTGTAACCAGCTGTTCAAGGTCTGTTACACAGCCCCTTGTGTGCTTGATCCACAGAGGATAGGGGTTTGCTACAGGCTCTAGCTACAGAGCCAGGCTGGTGAGCTCAGGTGAGCATTCAACTCTAAAGGGCCCCAGTTCAATCCCCATTGTGTGGGTCAAGATGGCAGCCATCAAAGTGACACATTTTAATAAATCCTAGTGAATTTAATAGAGATTAAATGACCGAGGCCTCTGAAGGGAATCTATAGAACTTAAGAAAATGATATTCAATCTATAGGTTTTTTGAACCATGCTATAGAATTCCATAGCAAGAATATAATTTTAACTTTACAAGATGGTTCCAAAAACCCTGAGTTCTCATTTTCTAATACATTCTATAAGACTTTCCCATATGAAGTGTCCATAGGAAGGACAAACTGAGGCCCCAATTTCTGAAATTCCAGGGACAGCTGTCAAAGCAATAGCAGAAGCTGGTGGAGTCAGGCAATCGAGCAAATGCCCCTATCTCTTGTGGATCTCCCAGAATCTGCAGATTGCAAAGTATCTATAAGTTAAGGAAGAAGAACTCTGGAGCTTTTTCTGTGGGGAAAGCAATCAATGGCTCCCTTCCCACAGAAGAATAAGCAGGAAACTCTGCATGCTGAAATTAACTGAGCTTCCTCTCCCCTACACGTGTTATTCCCCTATAGGGGAGAATGGGGCCTTTTATACCTCCATGCCTCTGGGCTCATTGAATAATGAGGGGAACACATTTATTGGTACAAGGTTCAGTGTTTATTGATGCTACCAATTTTTCACCAGTTTTAGGACTCTGTAGGGAAGGCACGTTGACTTCGGAAAACACATTGTAAGTATAACCAATTTGTTTCAAGGTTTACACAGTAGAACGCGTTCAACTATTAACTTGTAAATAAAAGGCACTGATAAGTACTAAACCTCCCTTAAGATATTATAGTCAGTCACATCCTTAGCTATCAGATTTATAAGCAAATCGTCAGCTCTGCTGCATGTTTACACATACAGACACACATGCAAACGTGCTTTTTAGCTGGCAGGCTAACAGCAAATGCAGCGTTTGAAATTGTGGGTCCTGAATGGTTGATGGGCAGAGGCTAGTCCAGCTTAGCACAACGGAATGAATAAAAGCAAGAATTCATTTCTACTAATAAAAAACTAAACATCCTCACACCTCATACTCTCAGATTTTTATAAACGTCAAATGACTTGCCTTGATTGCTCTTTAGAAAGATCTTTTTGTTAACATTTCCAAACGTTAACAGCCTCCTGAAATCACTGTCTCTGTGCTGCATGTTACTTCAGTCAGCTCCCCATGGCAGAGCAGCCAACCTCACCTGTTGAACAGACACACTCCCTCTTGTGGATGAATGCTGGCCCTTGACTGTTTCCAAGAAAGAACCAGAGCACTTGGGCAGCGGGAGTAAAATCCAACTGATGATGTATTGAAATCATTATGGCTGAGTAGGCCTAAGTATGGTTTCAAAAGACAAAAAAATGAAAATAGACCCTGCAGGCAACAAATGAATTGGAGTATTTTGCAGGCAACCTTCCTGTTATAAAACATTAAGGAGTTATCTTGCTGAGTGTGAGACATCTAATCTTTTAGACAAGTAGCAGGCCATTGCTGTACATTATAGTGTAGATACCAGAGCCCACATACAACAGGGAATTTTATGGCTCTTTCTTGAGGCCAGGCACAGGGGGTTCTTTTGATGAGGCAAAGTATTAAACGTTTGGCAAAATCTTACATCTGGTATTAACAATGGCTGGCCCTGGCAAACATTATTAGCGTATATAATGCTTTAGAGATCGATTGTTTACTTTCATTTTCCTTTTCCCTGACAACCCTATTGGCAATAGCATAGCAGCTGTTCAAACTTTGTTACTTTGTATATTTCACCAGAAAGAAACCCTCTTAATACAGGGACAAGTGAATAAAAATGTTCAGTTTCAGATTAAGGCTAAGAAACAGACAACCTGCAAGTTAAGGTCAGTAAATGTAACTCCCTGAAGATGGTAAATTAGCTCTCATCTTTCATGACAGCATACTTAGATCAAACACTTTTCATGCCAAGATAGAAGCCCTCAGAGATGAGCTATCATTGCAGCTATGCATTTGCTATCTGGTATTGATATGTTACTTAACTTATGGATGCACAGAAGGATGTCGCAACCTGGTACTGTACAAGCTGTTTTCCAGAACTCTGAACAAGAAATCTTAGAAACAAAGCAGTTTGTGGTCATTTTTTAAAATATTTTTGAAAAAAGGCACACCTCTCATACTCCAGGTGCTTCTGTCAGAGTAAAAGAACAATTATTCTAACCACAAATAAATCCAACAGCTCCTGGGTATAAGCACCATCAAAATCTGTCTGATCGTCTTCAATTTGTTTCTGTTTCTCACTGTTGTAGATATAAATTCTGCAGCTTTGAATTAAAAAAAAATCAAGTAAGTTACTCATAGGGGAACATGATCTTTAATTCTCTTCCTTCTTTTCATATTCAAAGAGAAACTGATATCATGGAAAGGTGGCGAACAGGCAGGCCAAATGAGGTACAGAGAAGGGCAGGGGGAGGGAGGCGTACAGGTCCAATGTTGTGCTTCTCCATGCAGGGCCGATGCAACCATTTAGGTGACCTAGGTAGTCGCCTAGGGCACTAGGATTTGAGGGGCGCCATCTTCTTCGGCAGCAACCGCGGCGGCCGGATCTTCGGCCGCCCGGGTCACCACCATCATTTAGGTGGAAGAAGCTGGGGCAGGGGAGCGCGGGGAGGGCCATCTGCAGCAAGTAAGGGGGGGCAGCACGCAGGGGAACTCCCCGCCCCAGCTCACCCCTGCCCCGCCTCCTCCCTGAGCATGCTGTGGCCGTTTCACTTCTCCCGCCTCCCAGGCTTGTGGTGCCTAAGCTGATTGGCGCCGCAAGCCTGGTAGACGGGAGAAGTGAAGCAGCCACAGCGTGCTCGGGGAGGAGGCGGGGCAGAGGTGAGCTGTTTCACTTCTCCCATCTCCCAGGCTTGCGGCACCATTCAGCATAGGCCTGGGAGGCGAGAGAAGTGAAGTGGCCACGGCGTACTCAGGGTGCTTGTGTTCATGCGCGAAGCGGGGTGAGCTGGGGCACGGGGGGGGTGCCTAAGGGTGGAGGGTGGAGGGTGAGGGGTGGGGAGCTGCCACAAGGGGGGTGCCTCAGGGCGGAGGGCGGGAGCTGCCATGGGGGGAGCGCCTCAGGGCGGGGGAGGGAGCAAGGTGGAAGTTTCGCCTAGGGCGCGAAACATCCTAGCACCGGCCCTGTCTCCATGACATTCACTGGGAGATTTTCAGGACAATCAAAGCTCCTATAACAACATCTGTACAGTAGGCTAAGGGACACCTATAAGGTAAAGCATGTTTCAGCTGAGAAAGGATGTTGTATAGAAAACTCCACAACGGTGATTTTTAACTGTTCCATTGAGGTAATTATAAAATCAGTTGACAAGGGAATGGGATCAACTACATAATCTGACTGCTTAGACTCAGTGAGGAATATAATGGGATTTTTACCCTTATGCCCAACCATAGAGTCCCTCTTTCTCCTTCTTTGCTAATAGATGGGCACAAGAAAATCTAGATTGGTCTACTCCCCTTTTAATTCAAGCAAATTAGTTAGCTAAGGGAATATCTTCTTCGCATGTAACAGATACATAGGGCCTATCTATACATGGAGCGGCAGCGCATACTATGACGGGTGTGATTTCCAAAGCACACTAATGTGTTGAGCATTTGCTGGTCTACGTAGACCCCTCTGGTGCACACTAAAGATTCCCTCATGCACTTTTACATGTTCACAGTACTCCATTAAAGCATACCAGCTAGATCTACATGGACCAATTAATGCATAACACATTAGTGTGCTTTAGAAATCACTTATCCCTTGTGCACATTACCCCACCCAACTAGACAAGCTGTTTAAGGAACTGATCTTCTCCCATTAAAGTCAATGAATGTTTTGTTTCTAACTCCAGTGGGAGCAAGGGCTTTCATACTGTCCAGATATTGTGTAGATATCCCTGTCTCTTAGCAGTTGGTGAGAAGATAATAAACAGCTGGACACTGAAGAAACGATGCCAAGCACTTATGATTTCAATGTAGATGAATCACACAAATGTAGATATTCTTTTCCCATATATAGATGTTCAAAAGTCTGAACCTCTTATTAACAACATATTATAATCAAATTTAAAAAAAAAAATACAGTACGCTCCATCAAGATGCTGCTCACTGAAATGTCCTTTGGTCATTTGCTTTGCATTAATCAAAATAAAATATAAAAACAAATCATCTCCTGTCCCTGAAAAAGCTTTAAAATAACAGAATTGTACACACCAGCTGCCAGCAGCTTACAAACTTATTAATAAACCCCATGAGCTTATTACTTATTAGTAAACCAATGAGCACCTGTCCTTTACCCCTCCTTTATTTATGTATTGGTGCAATTTTCTAGACAATTTTCCTGTATCGTACTCAGCTGTAAAAAGATAGAGGACAGTATGATCACATAATCTAATGGAGATTTATTTGATTTCGGAGTCAGGAAGTCTGTCATAGAGTGCAAGCTCTCTGGGACAGGGACTGTGTCTTTTATTTAGTTTGCAAAGGGCCATGCCCAATTTTGGATGCCCTTTTACAAACACACAAGTTATTCCTCACGTTATGATGCCCTCTGAAGAGCTGTGGCACGGATCAGTTTTCTGGCATTCAGAATCATAGAGCTCTGGAATTCTTCTAGGGTCCCAGCAAGAATGTAGTGGAGTGGAGTGCATTTTTCAGTCCTCTAGTCATGCTGTTAACTCGTGTCTGTTTTCTCACCTCCCACAGCACCCTGGTTCTTGCAAAATTAATGAAGAATGGGCAGAACAGTGTCTCCTGCTTCTACCCCTCTGGCTGTAATGACCTATTACACTGTAGCTTTGAGAAAGGTGTAGGGAGCACCTCAAATGGACGGAGGGCAAAGAGACAAGTTTGTGTCAAAGATTCTCTCACACTTATAAACTTGTCATCAGGGAAGTTTTGCAAAATGGAGAATTTCAAGAACAGACTGTTAAACTCTGGCCTTCAGGATGGAAAAATATGACATATAAATCTTACCACAGGGTTTATAGAAATTTTGTTGTGGGGCAAACTCAAAGTAATGAAATAAAACTTTCCTAACACTAATTACTGTAAACCTCTAATCTTTGATTATTTAGCTTGCAAAACAGTGGTTGGTAAACCTACTGCCACATTTAAAATCTATGAATCTGCCTTAGTGTCTTTATTCCTTGGAGTGAGGAGAACCAGGGAATAGGTACGCCAGTCAAAGTTGTTCCTTACTGGTCAAACACCTGAAGTCCAAACACAACTCACTTGGGGTATTATGTTTTCGTAAATCATTTAGCATATTGACAAATGCTCTTTCAGCATCAGAGAGACAAGACACATGCCACTTTGGCAGCTAAATCAAATATGTGTCAGAACTGCTCCCCTAAGAGCTGATGAACCCTAGATAAAAAGAAATTCAAAAGGAGAACACATTTTTCCTGACTCCAAAATCAAATAAATTTCTGTTAGAGGAAAGTATGATCAGATAACCTATCTTCTTATGGCTGAGTATGATACAGGAAAATCGCTTAGAAAATTGCATCAGTACCTCTTTGGATAGAATGGCTGATTGAGATGCTTACAAACACAGGGTTTGTCTACACTTGAAACACTACAGCAGTACAGTTGCAACTACACCACTGTAGCACAACGACCTACATCAATGGAAGGGGTCCTTCCATTGGTAGAAGTAATCCACTTTTCACACCCCTGAGCAATATAGCTGGGTTGATCTAACTTTTTAGTGCAGACCAGGCCTCAGGCTAAGACAAACAGAGAGATAAAGAAGAGAGGTCATATGTCTACCAAAGGTCATGGCTGCCAGTTGGTTCTGACATGAGCTTTTCAAGAAGAATAGCCAATAAGTTTATGACACACACTTCTCAGAGTTCTGTCAGCATAGCTATGCTGGTCAAGGGTGTGAAGATGTGCAATCCCTGACCAACATACTTGTGCTGGCACAAGTCCTTAGCGTAGATATAGTTATACTGGTGTGGCTGGTTTCTCTTATGGCAATGGTTTGACTATAACAGCTAAATCACGTAATCTGGGGTTTGTGGTCCATTTCAGCTTTCACTGTCTGTCCATAAATATACTAATTGAATTTCTCACAGACAATCAATATTCCTAAAAGCTTTTCCATCTGTGTATCTGGTTTCTGCCTCAGTCAGTAATTTGGATGCATATGCCTCTGGTTGCCAATCTTCATGATTCTATAAAATCACTGCACCTAACCCAGACTGTGACACATTTGCTGAAATGTTAATAGGCCTTCCTGGTGCATAATACATAAACACTGGTTGTTGGATCAGTTGTTGTATTAAACCTTCCCATGATTCCTCCTGTTCCGCACTCCAATACCATTCATTTTTATGTTGCTTTGGTAGATAGGTTAGGTATGAATTTTCCAAGATAATTTACCATTCTCAGGAACCATTGGCCACCTTTCTTTGACTCGGGACATGGCATTTCAATTGCTAAAATCTGTCTCTTATTGGGTTTTGCATCTTCATTGGAAATAATGTCCCCAACAAAAGTCAGTTCTGTAACCCCTAAAACACGTTTCTCCCTACTTAGTTTGAGGTTTGCAGCTCAAGTTGCATCCAGGACTTCCCAGAGTCTCTGATCATGCTCCTCTTTCACTGAGCCCCAGATGATGATGTAATCCATTGAGGTGTCAACATCATTAAAATGTTCATAGATCATATGTATGGTTTTATGGTACACTTCTGGAGGTGAAGCCATATCAAAGGGTAACCATAAGAACCTTCCAGTATTAAATGTGTGTAGCTTTAAGCTTTCTTCAGTTAATTTTAGCTTACAAAAACGTGAGGATGCATCCAATTTACTGAAATGTTGAGTATTTGCAAATTGAGCCATAATCTCTTCTCTGACTGGCAGTTTGAAATGGTCTCTTTTTATAGCCTTGTTGAGGTCTCTGGGATCTAAGCATATGCATGGCTGGCCCTTACCTTTCTCCATCGTGACAAGGGAGCTCACCCATTCTGTTGGCGCCTCAATTTTTTGTATTACTTGCATTGCTTCCATCGTTGCAAGCTCAGCCTTGAGTTTATCACAGAGTGCAAATGGCACCTTTCTACACTGATGGATAACTTGGAGGGACCTGCTTGTTTATCTGGTTGTATTTTCACCCTGCAAGCAAACAAAACCTTGAAACAGGTCACTATACTCCTGAAAGACTGCCTCAGAGCCAGATTCAACATGATCTTGTAGTGAGAGCACCCCTTTTACTAGACTGAGTTTCTCACATGCAGCCAAGCCTAAAATTGATGCCACCTTCTTTGACCCTACAAAAAGGGGAGCCTGTACATAGTGTTTTAATGGTTGATGCTAGGAATGCACTTGTCCTTCACTGGTATATTTGCTCCATAATAACCAGTTACTTTTATTTTTGATGGTCCCAGTTTTGGTCTTATTTTCAGTCTCTCATAATCTTATTCAGACAGACTATTAACCGGAGCTCCCACACCCAGTTTCAGTGGAATAATTGTACCATTCACTGTCATAGGCAGTATCCAATCCCTCTCATCAGGTTTTCTAGATCCCAGTACATCTATTAAAAACTCCTCAACCCGATTGTCTTTAAATCAATACACTTGACTTCTCTGCACTTAGGATCTGCAGGATTTTGCAAAATGATTATTTTCCCATTTATGACAGTTTCCCAAAGACAACACACTGTGTGGAGCCACGCTGTGATGCACACCTTCCACATGACAGCCTGTATCCAGCCTTCCCCCTAGCGATGGTTTTCACAGCGAGTGATTCCATTCTTTGACTTGACCTATTCTGATTAGATTCTTTTGTACTTAGTACATAGATAACTCCTTTTAGTGAAGTCAACTCTTTGGCTTGTGCTTTCACAGTTTCTGCTGCCCTGCATATTTGGATAACTTTGTCTAAAGTTAGGTCACCTTCACAGAGCAGTATCTCTCTTAACATATTGTCTTTAATGCCAAAAATGAATCTATTTCTGACCAGAAACTCTGCCAGCTCACTGAAGTCACAGGTTTTACTGAGTTTCCTTCTGTGACATATTGCTCTATGGTGTCATCAGTTTTTTGCACGCATGTAAAAAGGGCATGTCTCTCAAAGGTTTCATTCCTTTTTGGCATGCAATGGTCCTCAAACATAGTCAGTATTTTACTTAATTCATGCTTTCACCTTTGTCAAACTTAAAATTGTTATAAATATTCAGTGCTTCCTTCCCAACAACATGCAGAAAGAATTATTTCACTTTATCATTTTTCTCCTTTGCCTCTATGGCTGCTAAATGCAATTCAAATCTCTGTCTGATTTTTCCCAGTTCTCTGCAACACTGTCTGACAATTGCAGACTGGATGGAGGTTGCAAAACATCCACTGTTTTCCCTTGCTTAAGCTAGTCAAGCTACTATTGTGCTCACCAAATACATGCAAAAGCCTCTGTGCCCGGTGCTCCACATGCTGCTCTGGTGCCTCTCTTTGTCTCTGCTTTCAGTTGCAAACACAGGAGTTAACTTCAAAATGACTGCAGTTTACTTCTCATTCAGCACGTCTGACATCATGTAATGATCTTGGGATCATTAAATAACAAACTAATAAATGAGAAAGGAGTAAAACAAACTGGAGAACTTCTATGGTGAGCTGTTGCACACAGCCATGTGGTGTTCCCAACCCCCCAACTCTGGGCACATTTAGAAATTCCTATGTTCATAACACTGTCCCTTATGAGGAAGTGTCTCTAGATTAAAATCTTCTACAAACATATCTTTACATTAATCAACCCACTATTACCTCATTACCAGAGAGGGTTTCATTTGGGCCCCAGTCCTGAGAATCAAGTAATTAGACTGACATCTTTTATGGAGGATACATTTGAGACAGGGCAGAAAATCGGTAATTCTGTTTTCTTGACCTGTCATCAGCATACGGTACAGTTTGGTACCATGGACTAGTCCTAAAATTATTCTCTATGGTTCAGAATACGAAACTTGTAGAGTTTATTAGACAGATGATTTCTAACAGAACAGTGATTGTCAAGTGTGGAGATGGTTCAAGTTGACCACATCATATGAAGAATGGGATCTGTACTTATTCCGATGCTCTTTAATATATATACAGCTGACTTGCCTCCTACCTCAGCAACTAAATTCATTTACACTAATGACATCTGCCCAGCAATAGCCAGAAGAAGCGTTGAGAAACTGGAGTCCAGCCTGTCATCTGATCTTGACACCTTGGCCAAGTACTTTTTGAAACACGAACTTAAACTAAACACACTTAAGCTGATGTCACCTTGTTTCCATCTTGCCAACCGGTGAGCTCATTGACAGCTGCAGGTCCTTCTGAACAGTTGCTTTTAAACTGTACCCTACTTATTTGGGGATATATCTTGACCACTGTCTGTTCTTTTGACAATATATCAAGAAGATGCTAAAATCCTGCTGAGAGCCACATGCCTCTCAGACTTGCCAACAATTCATAGAGAGCTAGGGCTGCAACCTTATGGACATCTACCAATGCCCTAATTATTGCACTGCCAAATACTGTGCAGCAGGATGGGGCTCCAGTCAACATTGTGGTGAATTGGACTCAGTGATCAACTCTGCCCTTCATATCATTATTGATGTGCCCGGTGCTACTCCAATCTCCAACCTTCCAAACCTGGCTGGCATTGCTCCTTCAGCATGAAGGCAGCACTGCGCCACACACGACAGTTTACTTCACAATTTAATTTCAAAGCCACATCAAAAATGGCAGCTAAATGCCAGCCCTTTTTCTGAAATAGCTGAACCTCTCAGACAGTACATCAGACAACACTCTTTCTAATGAACAGTGGCAACAGGTGGGCAGGACTATGCTTTAAAGCAATGGTGCATTTCTTGGCAGATAGACAACTTAGATCTGCATCCCCTAGTGTATCCAGATCAGGTCTTGCAGGCCCATCAGAACAATCATATGAACCGAAAAATCCTCCTTCATTACAACAGGATACATTGTAGTCACAAGCAGTTTAACTAACATCTTTACCTTAGGGCTTCTTGACCTCCCCGCCCTGCCCCTGTACAGCCCAAGAACAAGCAGCCTGCCATATGGTTATGGACTGCCTTCTTTTTCATCTTGTTGGTGGATGGACATGCTTAATGTCTTCAGATGATGCTGCCCTGATACAGTGACTACATCACTTACCCAACATCTAACCCATTGTTGGTGCCATCAGAAGATGATTCAATCAATTAATTTCATTCTCAATAATGAGATTCTATATGCTGAGGTCACATGTTGCCAGGTGAAGGCAGTGTAACACATGCCACTTAATAAAAGAAGCTATAAAATTAGCTGAATGTTAAATACAAAACACAATGTTCATACAGTGTTAAGATTACACAATTATACACTCAAAAGTCAGGAAATGCCACAGGCTGCATACTAACACTTAATTCTGCCCCCTTGTGTGAATGTACAGTGAGGTCTTTCATTGCATGATATATTTAAAAACCTTAAAACCATCCAGAAATTGAAGCTAGTGCAGAAGGTGGAAGTCTGCTTGGTAAGTGGAATGTCTGGCCACAAACATGTTAATCCAGTGATCTGCACAGGTGGCCAGTGGATTAGTGGTTGAAGAATACATTGTTGGTTATGATCTTCCATTGAAAAGGTTTTTTTCCAAATGAAAAATGCCTTTTTGAAGGATAAGAAAATGTTCATAAAAATATGCAATATGAAAAAACTATTTCCATTTGCACTGAATGGACATTAAATGAAAGTTTTTCAGTTTCCTCCCGCATCTCCCTTTTATCACTTTTTAACCAAGAAAAACAACAAATTAAAAAAAAGTTTTAGGTTCCATTCAAATTGAAGGAAAACAAAACATTTTATTTTCAAATATTTCTCCTAAAAAAAATCACAAGATTTCAGGAAAAGTTACAAAGGTAACAAAAAATTCTTTTACACAAAATTTTTTTTGAAGGAAACAAATGTTTTGTTTTCTTCTAAAATGTTTGTGGAAAAGAATTACCATTTTTGACCAGCCCATTATAAAGCACTAAATCTTAGTATCTACCCACTCTGGGGCTTGCCTCTCTCCCAGTGTCACGGTGTGGCAGAGGAGATCAACAGAGATGCTCGGGCTGGAGCCGTGTTACTATAAATGAGAGAAGGCTTCTGGCAGGGCATTCTCTGGGAGGGCTTTGGAATTCACTCCTCTCCACTTGGTCTGAAACACTCCAAGGAAGAAATCCTGGCCCCATTCAAATCAATGGCAAAACTTTCAGTGACCTCTGTGGGGCCAGGATTTCACCAGGAATCTGATGGCCTTCAAAGATACACTGTGAAGCTCATCTTTTTTCCCGGTCATTTGAAAATGTGGGAGAGTTGTGAGGGTGGGCAATTGTTGCAGGGGAAGGGGAGGTTGAGTTTGTAAATTGCATGACTTCCTGGTGTGGGTGATATTAAACTGTACTGCTGTAGAATGTATTTTTAACTTATGACAAGGGAGCCGAGAGTCTATAGCACAGTAATTTGTAAATGTCCCGCTTCTGGCTGCTTTTTTAACAGTGTAGTAACAGATAAAAAGTCTTCTTGGGTTTGTCCTGGGAACATTCATGAATTAACTGAACTCTATTATTTTAAAAATATAAAATGTAAGAGAATTTTTTAAACAAAAAAGTAAATTAAATTAACAGAAGGGAACTTGTTGCTTCAGAGGTTTGTAATAAGCTTTGGAGCTTTGCACTTTTATCACCAATCTAAATGCAATTCACACTGCTGATTGGTTGATAAAGGCAATAGTGTTCATGTAACATATTTAAGACTTCTGCAAGGCATCTGACTTGATACAGCATGACATTTTGATTAAAAACTAGAATGAAACAAAATTAAAAAGAGAGATAATGTAGGTGAGTTAATATCTTTTAAAGGACCAACTTCTGTTGGTGGAAGATACAAGCTTTCAAGCTACACAGAGCTCTTCTTTAGCACAACACCTCACCTACCTTGTCTCCCTCATATTCTGGGACCACTGCAGCTACAACAACACTGCAAACAAAATAAATAGATTAAAAACTGGCTAACTGATGGGTCTCAAAATGTAATTGTAAATGGGGAAGAAGAACTACAAAAAGACAAAAGGGTTGGTAAATATGTCTTATAGTGAGAGACTCCAGGAGCTCAATCTACTTAGCTTAATAAAAAGAAGGTTAAAGGGTGACTTGATCTTAGTTTACATACTGATCAAATATTTGATAATGGTCTCTTCAATCTATGAGACAAAGGTATAGTAAGGTCCAGAGGCTGAAACTAAAGAAATTCATATAGGAAATAAGGTGTATGTTTTTAACCGTGATGGTAGTTAACCATTGGAATAACTTACCAAGAGTTGTGGTGGATTCTCTATCACCGGCAATTTTTAAATCATAGAATATGAGGGTTGGAAGGTGTCATGGTATAATTCCCAAATCTGGACCTTAACGTCTCAAAGATTGGGTACCAGCATGAAAGCCTCTAAGCTTAATTACCAGCTTAGATCTGATAGGCTGCCACCAACCAGGAATTTCAGTGCCTGGTACACTTGGGTCCCCCAAAACTTCCCTGTGGGACCCCAAGACTCAGATGCCCTGAGTCCCCTAACAAAAGGAAATAATACCGTTCCCCCCCTCTCTCCCACCAAGATATTTCTCTCTGGGCTAAACCTGAGAGTTACTGATGCAACCTCTTTACATCAACAATACCAAGAAGCATGTCTCCTCTCTTCCACAAAGAGACAACCCAAGACAAGGAAACAGAAAAGATTCTCTCTTCTTCCCCGTAGCTTCTTCCTGCCCTGGGACACTAGGAGAGTTAAACACAGAGAGCAGTTTTTCCCCTCCCCCTGTCTTTCCTGTTCTCCACCAATTTCCTGGTGGCTCAACTAGAAAAAAAAAATCAACAGGTCTTAAAAAGCAAAACTTTTAATAAAAAAAAAGAAAGAAATAGAATAACAGTTCTCTGTAATCTAGATGGTAAGATACAGGGTTTTCAACTTATAGAAAATGAATAACAATAGAAAAGGATAACAAGCCTTATCCAAAACAATACATTTAAAGTACTTATAGCCAAATACATATAAGACTCCACCAGTCAGATACACAGATGCAAATACAGCAAAACAATTTAAAAGACTTATACTTTTGCTACTTTGTATTACAACTGGGAAACAGAAGATTAGAAGAACTGGAATAGACCCTCTCTAGCTGAGAGAGCACAGAACAGACAAAGACCAAGACCAAGAAACACCCACAAATTCCCTCCCTTACGCTTTGAAAATCCGTTCCGTATGGTCCTCTTTGTCAGGTGTAAGCCAGGTTTACTGAGCTTCTTAACCCTTTACAGGTAAAAGAGACATTAACCCTTAACCATCTGTTTATGACAGAAGGGATCTCAGGAGGTCATCTAGTCCAACCCCCTGCTCAAAGCAGGACCAATCCCTTGACAAATTTTAACCCCATTTCCCTAAACGGCCCGCTCAAGGATTGAATTTATAACCCTTGGTTTAGCAGGCCAATGCTCAAACCGCTGAGCTATCCCTCTCCCCAAACTTGGATATTTTTTTTCAAAAGAGATGCTCTAGTTTAAACAGGAATTATTTGGGGGGATTTCTATGGCTCATGTTATGCAGGAGGTCAGACTAGATGATGACAGTGGTCCCTTGTTGCCTTAGAATCTAAGAAAGGCCTATGTGAAATAAGCTGGTGATCTCAGGCCAGTTTCCAGCAGCCAAGTGTTCAGTTCATTGGCTGGCACATTTGGCTGTCTCAGTACAGAAGCCAAAGACTGGATGTGTTTGAAACCAGAACTGTTTTCCCTTCCCTACAGGAGACATCTTCAGGGCAGAATTGATGCATGCTGTTGAAGCATGGCTACTACTCTTTCTGTGCTTAGTCCACAGATAAAAGAAAGACTGCTGTCTCCAGGGCTGTCACCATAACAACTTCTGTTAGAACAAATCCAATGTGAAGACAAGACTGTGGCCACTCTGAGGTTTGGAAGAAGTCTATTCGAAATATATTGGATGTATAATTGTTAAGAACACATTGCAATAGCGAAATGAAAAAAAGTAGAAGATGACTGTTTGGAAACCTCTGATGCTGATGCTGAATATCTGGCAGCTTAGTCCGTTATTGACCTGAATGTTTCCAGGCCTTTGGCATTAGTCTGCCTACAGACCTGCCTCAGATACTAGGGAACATTTAGGAATTGACGCAACCTTCATTATGCCTTGAGAAGAGACAGTCAAACTTTCTACTTTGAAAAATGGAACAGCTGGTGCAGAACACAAGTCACCAACTCTATTCATACTTGAGCGATAAAGTGGATCCTTCCACAAAGACACACATGGTGAACAGAAGTCTGACTTCTATCAGTTCAATCTAAAATAGTCACAGAAGGTTGTTGGGGATTAACAAACAGTGCAAGATTATTTTCAAAACTGGAAAATAATCTGACACACAGATGCCTGGGGGGAACCAATAACAAATACGCTAAACTCATGCAATATTGCAAAAAAGCAAAGACTTCAGCAAGGTAAATCTGTTCATCCTTTTGATTTAAAGGCTAATCTAAGAAATCACTATAGGATTGGTCACGAGTCTAGCAATGGTATGGGTTGTGAGAGTAAAAATGAAGGTTTGCAAGAGACTTTTTTGTATTATAATTATTCACATGCAAGTTAATATTTAATATAACATCAGAGAGAACAAACTCATTATGCTCCTTTAAAGCCTGATCCAACTCCCTTTCAAGTTACTGGAAACACCCCCATTCACTTGAATGGGAGTTAGATCAGCTCACTAACCAGAAAAAAATACCCCCATAGGTTTCTATCTCCACTGTTCCCACAATGGAACAGAGCGGTTAGTTGTTTATACATGGATAAGACATGGTTTAAATAAAATACCATGGGCCTGATTCTACTCTAACTGCATCGATCTCAACAGTTACTCCTGATTTACACCAGTGCTAGAGAAGAATCAGGCACCGGACCTTTATGCCTTCTCAGCTCCTTAAACACATTTCAGTAAGTAAATCCTGCAGAAAATCTGCTGAACCTGTACATACAGTGACTTCTAAAATAAAGTCTATGGCTGCCAAAAGCTGTATGAGAAGTCGGAAATAACATACAGCATGGCAGGTGTTTTAGTGTAATAAAGACATGCCTTAGGTATATTAGGAAGCATGAGATTGATGTAGTTCCAGACCCTGAGAATTATTACAATATGGAATGTGACGTTGTCCTACATTTCCTACTCTGTATTTCAAACAGTATTTTTTTAAATTTGTTTGCTGCCTTCACCACATTTAGGCCACCATCTTGGATTTCCTTCTGAGGAGGAAATCGCCACTTCTCAGTATGAAACTTCAAAAGCTTTTAGTCTTAAAACAACTATTGGAGCATATGTGGCTGTGTTCATGCACCACCATCAGCTAAACTAAAACATGTGTAAATGTGAACAGTTTACAACCTGCAGGCCTAGCTTGTGTGTGAAGGAAGCAACTTCATTAGCTCAGCCTGCAAAGGAACTGACATACAGCAGTGTGCATTTCACAGACATTCCTTCTTCTTAGCATGTGTGCAATGTGCCTTGCACGTGACCAGGATCCTTCACTGAATTTGATCTGCTGCTTGGATTATTAACTTCCCTGGCCCAGGCTTGGTACTGACAGGGAGCACAACATGAATGCTGCTTCATGCTCCCCACAGACATTCCTTGAAGCAGAGGGCAGTGGGGGCAGTGGTTAGTGGGAACCACACAAAAGGGAGTGCATGAGATTTTCAGAAGTGCCCATATGATACAGGAGTACAAGTCCCATTGACTTTCAATAGGGCTTGTGTTCCTAAGTCACTCAGGCACTTTCGAAAACCCCATCCAGTATGTTTTATAATATGCAACAATCACAGGATAATTTCTGAAGTACGGCACAGCTTTTAAAGCAGTTAGGAATCCATCCTGAAATGACAGAAAGAGAGCAACTAGGAGTAAGTTTCTTCAGCTTCATTCAAGACCATAAAACCTTCAAATATGACCACAGACTTTCCTACATCACACAAGAAAATCCACTATGGTGGCTGTGATGTGCCAAACAAATTCCTCCCTTTGCTGCTAAATTCACACTGAACGTAACAGAAATAACAGTGAACATGGACACTGAAAGCTCCCTTCTCATACAAGGTTTCAGCTTCAACTGGCTTGTGCTCAAGACTAGGAATATACTCCCCAACACAGAGATATACTTACTTTTTACCCCTTTTTAATTCTCCACTATGCCAAAAATTTACTTTAAAATATATTTGGTAGTTTTTCTACTTCAAGATTTTTTGAGGTGTCAAGTTGGGCCTTTCCCCAACAATAGCAATAATTAGCTTAGCCAGCGATCATGTTTGAAGGTTGGTTATATTTTTAAGAGGTTTTTGCCTTTCTTCTGAAAAGTGCCAGAAATATGGGCTTTCTGTTTCATGCAGTGGTTCCTCTCTTTGTTTTTGTTTTTAATCTGTTACCTCTTCTGTCTTGATTTTCAATGGGAAAGCCAGTAACAAAGGAATGGATAGCAAGGAAGGAGGCACAGCCCTTACTAAGCACTGATCAGGAAGCATTTCTCAATTCTATCAATCCCATCCTCTAGTTTGCCTAGAAGATTCAGTTTTCTCTGGTTCTGAATCTCTGTGGGGAGCAGAAATACAGCCTTAGTCAGTATATCAACTACCGAGCATAGCAAGTGACAATCATCAGAAAACAAAATTGAAATAGTTTATGAAAAGCTAGAGTTTGGTCAGCTCAGCTGCAGCTTATCTTTTGGTTAATGATGGGAGTGACTGGGAGTCAGAGGAAGTGAACAGTACTTGATATTTCAGCTGGGTGACAAGGAGAGGATTCATCAAAAATTCAAGTGTGGCCTACATTAAATATCTGAACTACCTTTTTGATGGTCATTTGAACAAGGTGTCTTTTGTTTATGGCTGAACTAGGTCCTGATCCTGCAAACAGTTACACACATGCTTCATTTTGTGCAACTGTTGCCCCATTAAAGTCAATGGGACTATTCACATGCATGGAGTTAACTGTTTGTAGGCCGTAGGTTTTCATTAGTTTTCATCCCCTCTCTTTCACCCAGTTTGGGGACTAGTGCCCAGCCCCTTTCTGAAGTATGTGAGTCACAAAACACAAACAAAATAGTCTTTACTTTCATTTAAAAACAGGCAATGTTTTTTTTTCCTAAATAACATTTAGAAATACTCTCTGTAAAGAGGAAAACACTCCTATGATAAATTAATGGGGGATATTTTGCAGAAGCTAATTTTGTAATAATGTGACAGGAAATGTAAAATGGCTCCTGAAAATAAAATTCACATGCAAGCTAAGATTCTGTGACTTAAAGATGATGATGCAAGAGATCTAATTAGACATTTACTACCAGCTTCGGTTTGATTAACTCTCTCTAAATGCAAACTAACGAGATGTTTTTACAATGAGCAGCTACGCTCTTGTCTTTGAAAAACGGACAAAGAAGGTTGCAGTCCCATTTAGTTAATTGGTGTTACCTGCCCGTGCACTGGCCATTTGGTCGCAGTCTCGTTCCATGTGAAAGGGGGTGGTTTATTCCACACGAATGCAGGGATTGTGTGTCATCAGAGCTGGCAGCGCTGGGGCATTAATTGACATCATGTATCAGGTTAGGTTAATAATCTGCATCTCGGTTCTGCTTGAGTAGATCTGAATGCCTGGGGGGTAGAGATCAGTGATGAAAAGGAAGTTTCTGAGGGAAAGGATTAGATACTGGAAGGTCAATGGGATGGTGCTTGCATCCTGAGATGTACAGATTTAATGCTCATCTTTGTTATTAATCACAGGCTACACCTGGAAAGCAGCACTGTTTAGAGAGTGGGGTCAGTAAATCTGACCCTCCCAAGGATGCCTGCAGCAATCAAAGCAACATTGAATGGCATAACAACAGATACCAGCAACCTGGATGGGACATTACCAGAATTCGAGAAAAACAACAGGGATGTGCAGATACCTTCTTGTTTTAGCAAGATGCCCCAAGAGCCTGGAAAGAATTTCCCTCACACCAAACAAGTTGGGACTTACCTGGTGGGCAAAATGATCAACAGAGGCTCCTTTGCCAAGGTGATGGAGGGACTACACATCCCCACAGGGGAGAAGGTAAACTCATAATGGAGTGAGTTTAACTAATAATTGCCACTAATCTCACTGCATTGTATGTGGGAGGAATTCAGATGATTGTTTTTAATCCCACAAACCAGTCATTCAGTGAACTACCACCCTAAGCCTTAAAACTGAAACTGTCTGGCTTCAGAAATGGAGTTTACTGTCCACTTAAAAGCCAGTCATACATGTGAATGTAAATTTGTATCATTGTTTTCATGTAGATGTAACTGGACATTGAGCTAGTTCTGACAGCAAAGCCATTATCTGTTGAAAGAGAAAAAAGATAGTGGCATAATTACAACCTCAAATTTATTTTCTCCAATAATCCTCCCTGAGTCAGTATCCTGTATCTGATCCTTAAAGCTAGGGAGAAATGCTTAAATAAAAACTACCCACTGCAACAGCAATATCTTAGATGACAGGATGTAGTTAGCTAATATATATTTTCCCCAGCTAAAATACAAAAATATGTGCCACACGTCTTCTTTGTGGAGCTGCATGATGTACTATTAAATTTGTATTTGTTGTCAACTTTATTTTTCGAATGGCTCTAAACAACACATGATCTTTATTTATGACATCTAGTTTTATTCTGTTTATTCTACAGAGCCTGATCAAAGGTCACTAATGCCAAATGGAGTCTTTCCTTTGCCTTTGGTGGGTTTTGGATCAGGGCCTAAGGGAGCACGTTAGAAAAAGAACACATTGGCCACCTTCCAGTATACAAATCATTTAAAGGAACATATTTATTTTTTGTCTTTAGGTGTGCTTTCTATGTGCACCTTACCTACTGCAATTAGTGGGCTATACAGATATACAGATATAGATATGATGTGGATATCAGATGGCAGCTTTTGACCCTTGAGGGAGACAGGAAGCTTATGCTTCACTCTGGAAATGCATCCTCTCTGCACCATCAAATTGTCAAGATCAATCTAAATAATCAGGAGTTCACTAAAATAAACTTATTCCCCAAGCATTTTGAAAATTGATCTGAGTTGCTCAAAGCTGAAACGGGTGTTGCCAATTTGCATATATTCTATAATTTAGGTAGCCATAAAAGTCATTGACAAGAAAAAAGCCAAGCAGGATTCCTACGTTTTAAAAAATATGAAGCGGGAGCCCCGGATACACCAGATGATTAAGCATCCTAATATTGTTCAGCTGTATGAGACATTGGAGACTGAAAACTTCTATTACATAGTGATGGAACTATGCCTAGGTGGAGACCTCATGGACAGAATCTGTGACAAAAAGAAACTGGAAGAAAGGGAAGTAAGGGACTATACCAGGCAGATCATGTCTGCAGTTGAACATCTGCATCGCTATGGGATTGTCCACAGGTAGGGTTCTTTCACTTCTTTCAAATAAAAGTGACAAAATCAGTAATTCCAGAATGGGTAGCATTTTTCTTTATGGAAATTATTTATTTCACCTGCCCTAATGATAATGATAATGTCAACTCCAGAGATCAATGTTTTTCAATTTTTCATCTCAATATTTTCAAACAACCCCTACCGCCACTTTTCAATCCTTTCTAATAAAGTGTTTATGATGTTTATGGTCTTTATGATGAGTGGAGAAATCCAGGGCCAGGGTAGAGGACAAATTTCATAATGTAGGTCAGGGAACTAACCTGGAAGTTTGATTATTTTGGTTATTTTGGAATTAATTTGGGTCAAAGTGTTATCACACCAAATAAAAATAATTCAATATATTTGTTATTCTAAATACTGGTTTAGTTGTGATGAGATCCATTGTGACTTAATCTGACCTGAGTAAGGGGCAGTAGACTATTGTGTTTTCCGCAGGGCAGACCAGGGAACAAACTGCAACTCAGAGTTACAATTAATTTTCTTGTTCTCCACTTGCTCCAGAGAGCAAGCAGTGGACCATTGCTCTAGACCAGTGACAGATTGTTTACTTTTCTATGTTGGCCTGGCAGAGCTCATTGGTGAGTTGTGGAATGAAAGTCAAGGCTTACATATGTGCATGCACTTTCACGGAGGGGTAGCCACTCTATGGAGGCTGCTCTCCTACCTCAGGCTGTGAATCATGGGGTGTGAGGAGGGCACAATGGACTAAGAGGGTGCATTATGCCTCCTAACTCCCTTGCACAGTGATCTTTCACATTTTCTGTATTTCTGTAAATAATTTGTAATTTATTATAGCTTTAAACAACAATAAAGACATCCAAATATAAAGCTCTAGCCACCCTCACACTTAATCAAACTTATAGTAGCCACCAAACAGCATTAAATATTTATCTAGCAGATAGCACATTAACTCTCTTACAAGTGCTTTGTGTGGTGTGTCCTGCTTTCTTGTAATCCAACTGTAAATATCTGCCTGTATCAGTTGCTTTTTGTACTAATCTTTTTACTCACAAAAATAAAGAATTACCTGAACAAAATTATGAAATAAAATCATGGCTTAGGTATTATAAGCAGCAATGTGCCCTAACAGAAGCCTCACTGACTATCCCAGTCTGACCTCACTGCCTTTGTGGGTTCCTAGCTAATCTATTTTTGGGTTTTTCTTTAGTGCCCACCAACATAGAGTTAGATGGGTTCGATTTAGATTATTGCTTGAGAACTCAAATAGTGCAGCTTATTTGTAATAAAAGATGTTAATTAATCAAAGAGAGAGCTGCATGGTACAGAAAGGCAATATATACCAATCTGGGTTGCAACTCCACAGCTTGAATCGGTTCCACCGAATATGAGCTCACTTCAGGATAAACTTATATACAGATTGTTAATGACAAAACAGAAAATTCGTCAATTAGCACAAACTTTTCATCCTATTGCTACAAGGTCATCTTTTAGTGCTTCTAAGGCCACCTCCATGCTATATCCTGGTTTTAAGCTTGACTGCAAAGTAGCCATGACATTAGCACATCACATGTTGGAGCTTGGCTATCAATGGTTTTGCCTAGGAATGGCACTAGGACACACTTGACTTAACTCTGTAATATACCTTGGAACAAATAACATTTTCTATTGTTTGTGGTATATTTAACTAAACACTGGTCCATTTCTTGACCACGTCTAGTATTAAAATAAGGAATATTGGTCATCAGGAATCCTTTTCCCTATTTTGGTTGTTAATTCACCACTCTTCCCCATACCCTCCTCACAGTCTCCACCCCTCCTTACGTCTTGTCTCACCTTACATTTTAAGCTCTGCAACATAGGGCTATAGGGCTGAATGAGTCCTTAGCTGCCTCCAGTAAGGGCTGGTTGCAACTGAGGGGAGGAGTTTCAAAGGAGCTGCTTGTTCTCCATCCCACTTCTGCCATCCCTGACCCCAGCGTACTTTAGGACAGCCCTAGTACTGCTCTGAAACACACCAGCTTACAATGGTGTCCAAAGGTCTGTTATGCCAGCAGAGATCATAGGAACATAAGAGGCTCTGGACATGCTCCCAATATCAAGATTACACCAGCTGAGGATTCCCCTGTGCTAGCGAAAAGCCTCAGCTGCCCTTTTGGGGAAACTTTCTAGCCATTTGATATCATCAAAGCAGAAGCCAGGTTATAGTTCTTAGTTTTTTTGTCAGGATATCAAATATTCCCATAATAAACATGTTCAGCTAAACCAATTTATAGTATCTCCCCTATAATTTTGACCTAGTCGTCACTGTTTGCTATAAGGAGTTGATTTTTGCTGATCCTGTCTACATGAACACCATTGCAAGGACGGTTCCATCTACAGTGTCCCTATTCTCTGTCCTTCTTTGACCCGACTGTTCTCCTTCATACGCAAGGCAGATCTCAATTTACCTCCTTTCTTTTATACTGCCTGAACACAATTAAATTACTCACATTGAAAGCAACTGCAATATAATCACCTCTTTAATGCAACAGAAAAAATACACTCAATTCTCTATAAACTTGAAGTGCAAATCTGAGTGCATTATACTCAAAGTATATCTTTGCAAAGATAAAAAAGACAAAAATAAAAATACTTGCCTTTGTCTTGAAACTGAAGTAATGCAACAGGAAAATCAATAGCTATATTTTAGATATTTTCCTTGAAGTTTTGAAGCACCGAAGAATTACTATGCAGCCACTTAATAAATAGTGTACCACTATAGTATGCAAAATAATAATGAAATGGTATTGACTTAACCCAAAGATATTAACAGAATGGATGATTTCTAAAATGAGTATTCATCAAAAATATTCAGTAAGATATTCAGTAATTTAATGAAAGTTTCCATTCCACTAACTGAAAGCTGCAGGACCCTGTTATAATTGTACATTCTGAGCTGTATGGTGCTATCTTTATTGCAATGAAACTTTTGTTAAAAAAGTCTGCTAAGAATTAGAATATGTGTTAAGTTTCAATATACATCTTAAAGTTTGCTTTCTGTCTTGATTTGCTTAGGGACCTGAAAATTGAGAATTTTCTTCTAGATGAAAACAACAACATCAAAATCATTGGTAGGTGCATATCATCCATAAAAGAACATAGAAGGTTGATTCTTCTTACTGGACTTGATAGTTCACGTAGCTTTCTATGACTATCAACCACTGATTAAACTACAAATGTTGTGGGTGAGTTAGTGATTATTTAACAAATGTATCGGATGTAAATGGAACAGTCTTTGCCCAAGTGTGCCTTTACACTGTATTTGTGCATTTATTCAATTTATTTTTAAAATATGGAAAGAAGAGTATTTTGCATAGGATTCAGTTTTCTTTTGTTGTATGTTGTAGGGGCAAGAAACAATTTAAGAATTACAGATCTCATGTGGAAAAGCAGAGGTGAATTATAGACACAAGCAAATAAACTTTAGACTAAACACATACAACTCCATAGGCTTCTATGGACTAATGCCCTCAATTGGACCACTTATCATTAAACATTTTGAAAAGAAAACTGTTTCTATGAATAATGGAAGCTTTGCCAGAGTGCTAAAGAGTGAGGCAAACTACTGTTAAATTGGGGGAATTTGCTCCAAGCAGTTAACACAGCTCAGAAAGGCATTTATATATTTTACAGAAACCTCACAGAATTCTGCACACAAACTTGCCTTTGCATAGCACAGGTTTCCTAAACTTTTGAAAGCTTTGCTTCCATCAGGAAAAGGAAACCAAACAGGCACACCTTTCCCACCTCCAGCTAGTTCTTCACAACCCTCTTTCCCTCCTACACATTTGGGGAAATGCTTACATAGCTCTTCACAATACAACACTTCCACTCCTTTCTTACGTGCTTTGATAAGCAGCGCAATAGATAATAATGCTGACATTTAATGTAAAAAGAATAGGAGTACTTGTGGCACCTTAGAGACTAACAAATTTATTGTAGCATAAGCTATTTTGTTAGTCTCTAAGGTGCCACAAGTACTCCTATTATTTCTGCAGATACAGACTAACACAGCTACTACTCTGAAACTTGTCATTATGCAAGACATTTAATGTGTCATCCTTTGACCTGAGCCAGCACCCATTGAAATGACTGGGATAGTTAATACTCAGAGCTATTGTTTCAGGCTCATTAAGAACTTGGGCTCATTAAGATATTGCTTCATCAGTTACACTTGGGCCACATTGTCAATATTTTCTTTGCATATATAACAGCTAGAGATTTACTTTTTAAAAAAAGCAAAAGTTAAAACTCTGGACAACTGACAGACCCCTCTTGGCAAGATCTTCACACACATCCCACTTGTCAGAATCCTGAGTGAAGGTAGGAAAGATTAGTGGCAGGAGCTTTGGATTCCAGAACTGAAGTCAGGTGTTAGAGCTAGTATCAAGGTCAAGAGTCAAGCCAAAGTCAGGAGTTAAGCCAAGAGTCAAAGCTAGAGACAGAGTCAGGTATCAGGCTGAAGGTCCATACTAGGGATCAGGGTCCTTGCTAGTGTAACCCTTCTGCCCCCCTGAGTTGGCAGCAACAAGGGCTGGGTTCAGTATCCAGGGGTTCCGTTTCAATAACACAACGCATAACCGCCTCGAGCCCCCACCCAGTGACGTGGGACACTTACATACCACACACCCCTGGGCACCTCTAGGAGGCAATACTTCCCCTCTCTCAAGCACGGAGTCTGAGTGTAGCAAAATCCTTTTAATAAAGGAAGGAAACAATGCGGCATCCCATTGGAGAAACACCACAAACAGGATTATAACACAAACCATAAGCAAAAACCCATCTCCAAGTACTTTTGGCAATGTCCTTTCCCCCTTAGGGTCTTAAGCCCAATCACCCCAAAGTCCAACAACCTGAAAGTCTCTGGTCAGTGCCACCCCAGAATTCAAAAGTTTATCTGCAGAATTTTACTCTCCCAGCCTGGGTGGAAATGGGGGGCAGGAGTCCACACAAAGTGTTAAGGGGCACCTTACATGGGCCAGGGCCAACTGCTCCGCCTCTTCATGGAGTTCTGCTGCACCCTTCACCACGACCAGCTCCACTACACCAGCTGTGCCGCTCCTCCAGCCATCCCTGCCAACCACTTTCACTTCACTCTCTGTTCCATGGGCTGCTCCAACATGCTGCAAACTGCTCCACTCTGTCAGCCGCTCAACAATAGGTCTTCAGGCTCCCTCACTAGTTAACACAGCACTCAGTGATCTCAGCTCAGCTTTTTCAGTTCTTAATAGTGGAGCCTTGGTGCTGGTGCACCACTGGCCCAACATGAACTCAGCTCAGCAGTCTCTAGATGGACTTCTAATGGAATCAAAATTAGCTCTACTCTTTTACAGTGGAGAGAGGAGGCTGTGCAATTGGTGTTCCAGGCCCTCAAAAGGGGACAATACCATCAAGTACACACATTACTCCCCAACCTCTCTCAATTCACTGCATATTGGAACACATGTCCCTTGTTTAGCAAGTGTCACTTAAGTTATATTGAGATATCTCTGTCATAAAGCAGTCTCGTAGTTCCTCATTCACGTAATCAGGTGGCAACACTTTATTTATCCTGCCCCAATAACAAAGAAATTGGGGATCCCAGAGCTGTCAAAATAACCATCCCAGGCTGCATTGGGCTACGCTGGGTGTGCCCATGCAAATATCTGAGAATTCCCACTTTCTGAAATTCTTTCCACACTTCCCATAATTCACCACCAGATGTCAGGGTAGAGCTCATCCTGACTCTGCTTACACTAGAGTTCCAGAGGATATTTGGGAGTCAGAATCCAAGTCAGAGTCAAGATCAGTACCAGGCATTCAAGTCCAGAGAGGCAGGCAGTCGTGAAAGCTAGCTAGGGATCCACATTGTGGCTTGGACACTTCCTGATATGCTCTCATGGGCGTATATAAGGACAAGGAGCCATTTAGGGATCACTAAGACCACTATCAGTCAGATCACTCAAGGCAGAACACCCTGTGGTGTAGTAGGAGGATTTTATGTTTGTATTTTGTATAATTTAGAAAGAAGGATAAAAAATCTTGTGTAGCATGTATTAAATGTATTGATGTATGATTTGATCATATCCTGTCAGCCACCCTTTCTGAAAGCAGAAAGGAATGGCCTAATACGGCCATTGGTAAAGATGCATCAGCCAGAATCTGTGTCTGAAGCTGATTTCAAGGCAATGACAGACCTTTAGGGTCACCACTTTGTTGTAGGTTTAGCATTTTAAAATAAGTAAAGAAAGCCAATGACTGTTTTTTCCTGAGTTGCAATTTGATGTTTCAGTTCAAATGCTTCTTGTAAATCAATCCTGTTTTGTGTGTGAATGAGGAATGTGTGTGTTAGAAGATGAGTGTGAAGGCCATCACCGCACCATATGTTCTAGGGAGGAACCGAGGACAGATGGAAGGGCGCCCGGAGATTGCAACACGCCCTTATTGAGATGTCAGAGGAGGGCAGATTGACAACTCTAAAGATGTGATCAAAACCAGTATGGGATAACTCCCTAAAAAACATAATAAAAAAACAAAATTAAAAATTAAAAACAAATTTTAGAAAACAAGCACTCGTCAAACGACAATTGATTACAGTATGATGGTGCAAAAGTCATTGGTCCCAATGAAGGAAAATCACTATATAAACAGGGTGTCCTGCCATAAAACTTTGGGTTCATCCTTCCAAGACTTCCCCAGAGCATTGTGTCGCAGCCGACAGAACCCGGCTCCTACCTACCCATGATCAACGTAGCTGGCCTCTAGACTGATCCGGACTTTGAACTGGTAACTATAACATTGACTGGCGGGACAGAGAGAGAGAGAGTGTGTGTGTGTGTGTGTGTGATTGAATGCATATGCTAATTGTTGTGTTTCCAATAAATGAGGCGTATTGCCTTTTCCCCTGAAAAACATCCCTTGTGCTGCTTATAAGCATAACATTTTTGGTGGAGAATTGTGAAAAGGGGAAGACAAGCACCATGATTGTTGAAAATACTGCTAAATACTGCTAAAAAGCACACCATACGTATAAAATGATCCATCATTCAGGTGTGCACACCCCTGGTCGTCAAGATATCAAACAATAGGGGGGGGATTAGAGTCCTCGATGCTCCTGCCCATCTGTCGGGGAAAACTATACATATAAATATATATGTAAACTGTTTGTACAAACAATCTAGGTATATACACTCCTAGTCTTAGAGCTACCAGGCCCAAAGTAGAGGATTAGAGTCCTCGCTCCCACCCATCTGTCAGGGGGAAAATTGCATAGGTGAATATACCCTCGTTCGTAGCAGGATTGAGCCCAAAATGTAGGAGGATTAGCGTTCCCTCCCCTCCCCCACTCTGTCAGTCAGAGGTTTTAGTAGGTACAGACTTTTCTTGTTGTTGTTGTGTAAGTCCTAGCACATGCATTGGCACGGAAAAGTTATAAAGGTAAACGAGATCCATAAGGAAAATATGTTCAGGTGAAGAGAGTCCCCTAAGGACAAAGCTCAAGAAAAGCAGAAAAAATTACCATTCATACAGGAAACTACTCCTTTTAAGAAAATTTTGCAAAAGTTTGGGCACAGCCCATGGACTGAACAAGCATTAGCCTATGTCCACACCACAGCTAAAATACAAGAATTAGGAAAGCCCATCAGTGCATCCTTATCAACATTAGCAATGGGACAATTATTTTCTAAAATGCTGCCAGTATGGCAACAGCGAGTAAAGCAGGATCAGGCCCAGCCAAACAGGCAGGCAATAGATAAAGAGATTGGAAAAGAGGTTGGGAGCCCTGAGGGGCTTAGTGGCAGCAGTAAGGAAAGGCGTAAGTACAAGCATGGGGAATTGAGATCCCTGGGACAATACTTGGAATGGTGATATCTGGGCTGATGGAGTTGTCATTTTGGAAAATAAGCAAGTGATTTAAGAAAAGAGAGTGAGAAGTTAACTCTGCAGCGGCTGGAGGTAATTAAGCAGTTGAACGTTGTAAAACTGTTCAACGAAAAAGTGTTATAGAAAGGATTCTTGGTTTCTTTGCAGCTATTCTGAAGGAAAAATGGGCCCTTTTCCAAAGCAATGTCTGAAAATAAGCCAGGCAAAGAGACAATCTGATTTAAATCATCTGACTATGAACAATTTTGTCAAATTCGCTAAAAGAACATAAGGGGTTTCTACTGGAACTTAACTGACCCCAAATGTATACAAATGTAAGCCATGTACAGCTGTGTGTAAATATAGTGTAAATATGTGAGTTTTAAGGACCTAAATCAACACTCCTGGTTTGTAAAACTCTTGTTTTGTAGGTTTAAAATAACTTGGTTTGATTTGATTTGGTTTTTAAAAAATACAAACATAAAATACTACTACTACAGCGGCATTAAACCTCTGTGCGTTGTGGGTCACCGAGTGTAAGCAGGCTATAGCCGCTGCCAGACAGTGTTGTGGGGCTGTTGGTTGCCTGGTAACCTTGCAGGCCTAGATTCAAGTCCCACCAATCACTGTACCAATGGGGTACAACCCTGTACTTTGGGAAACACTGTTTTAGTAATAGCTTCTTATAAACCTGACCTAACAGGGCTCTGAGTGTCTTCATCTCCCAGTGACTTCAGCATCTTACAAAGGTACATTTGAGGGATTACTTACTCAAGTTAGGCACAGTCTACACTTAAAAGTTAGATCAACATAGCTATGTCAGTCAGAGTATTAAAAAAACACTCCCCTAACTGAAATAGCTATGCCAACCTATCTCCCGGTGTAGTTGCTGCTATGTCAACGGAAGAATGTTTCCATCAATTTAGCTACCATCATTCAGGGAGGTGGTGTTTCAATGGAAAACCCCCTTCCCTTGGTGTAGATTGTTCTATGCTACAGGGTTATGCCAAAAATGCTGTGGCACATAGCCATGCCAGTATAGTCTCTGTACCATAGAGATATCCTTACACTAGCATAGCTTGACTTGGCTTTTACTGAGACAAAATTCCAAAATGCTATGTGGACTCTCATTTAAATTTTAAGCATGGCTTATTTAGCTTTAGTTAAACTTGTTCCTAATTGTAAAGAATGTGGGTGAAATCTGTATTTATTTTATAGCTGTTAGATATATATCATTGTGGGTTTGGTGATTATTGTGTTGCCAGCTAAAAAGTAGCTCACAGTTAAATCAGTCTTAGGTGTGCATACTTGGTTACTAGACCCTGTACATGCTTGTGCATGTTCCCTATAGCCATGACGAGTGTCCACATATACTGTGCTGGACATGGATACAACACTGTGTTCACACATATACACACATCCACACTGCCGCAGTTGTTAAGCAACGTTAGCATTACCATTTCATCGGCGGTATCACAGGATTCTACGCATCAGAAGGAGACACTCTAGGAACTGCTTTGCTGATATTGTTGGTACTATCCCAGCCCTTCACGCATTTGCCAGCGGTGGTTCCTGCTCACCATTCTCTCCTGCCAAACTGGGTGGAAGACATGCATCAATGGAATGATGATGTGGTTCTACTCCTGCTCCTTAGTGCAGGACAAATGTTTATGCTGTGGAGTGGGTGAGTGGCGAGATGCCAGATGGACTTTGGGCAGAACTTTCTAACACGACAAAGATGGCTGACCTTGAGGGTCAATGACAATCCATTTTGACTCCCATGGAACAGATACAGTGAATGCCGGTATTGCTACAGCAGCAGAGAATCCTGTGGCACCTTATAGACTAACAGACGTTTTGGAGCGTGAGCTTTCGTGGGATCCACCTTCGTTCAGACGCAGGTAGTGGAAATTTCCAGGGGCTATAATATATGCTAGCAAGCAGCTAGAGATAACGAGGTTAGTTCAATCAGGAGGATGAGGCCTGTTCTAGCAGTAGGGTGTGAACAAGGAGGAGAAATGGTTCTGTAATTGGCAAGCCATTCACAGTCTTGTTTAGTCAGAGTGATGTGTTAAATTTGCAGATGACTGAGCTCAGCGTTTCTCTTTGAAGTCTGGTCTGAAGTTTTTTGCTCTGCCAGTCGGTGGCCTCCCTTAGGTCTGCAAGCTAGTGTGCATGGAGTTGATAGCATCTCTAACAGGTTTTAGTTTTTGTATATTGCCATTCTGATATCTGATTGTGTCCATTTATCCTTTTCCGTAGTGACTGCCGTTTGGCCGATAGTGTACATAGCAGGGGGCATTGTGGAATGATGGTGTATTACATTGGTGACGTGCAGGTGAATATGAACCAGTGATGGTATGGCTGATCTGGTAGGTCTGTGATGGTGTCGCTGGTGTGATATGTGGCAGAGTTGGCATCGAGGTTGTTGCACGGAATTGGTTCCTGAGCTAGAGTTACTATGGTACGGTGTGCAGTTGCTGGTGAGGATACGTTTCAGGTTGGCAGGTTGTCTGTGGATAAGGATTGCCGCTCCACAGACTGTGAGTTAGGGGATCGTTGTCCAGGATGGTGGGTAGATCCCTGATGATGCGTTGGAGGGGTTTTAGCTGGGGGCTGTATGTGATGCCAGTGGAGTTCTGTTGGTTTCTTTCTTGGGTTTGTCTGCAGTAGGAGGCTTCTCGGTAGGTCACGTCTGCTCTGTTGATCTGTTTCCTATGTTCGCTCGTGCGTATTGTAGTTGGCATGTTTGGTGGAGATTGTAGTGTTGGTTCTCGTGTCTGAGGGTTGTTAGGTTAGAGCAGATGCGGTTGTACCTCAGTGCTTGGCTGTAGACAATGGATCGTGTGATGTGCCCGGGATGGAAGCTGGAGGCATGAAGGTAGACATAGCGGTCGGTAGGTATTGCTACAGTATGCCAATGGCCTATCCATCCTTTCTGATACAGGAGAACCAGCACAGTGTGGTTGGATTACATTGTTTTGGAAACAATGGGATGATCTGGGATTCAGAATTGTCAAATGAGGAAACAGACCTTTATGGAGCTGTGTGAGAAGCTTGCACCAAACCTCCAGCACCAATGTGGCCATGTTTGTGAAGATGAAGGGGAGTGCTTCCCTCCCGAGTGGGCACAGGGCAAGTCTGGTTTACAAACTCTGTACAGGCAGCTGGATCCCACACACATGCATACTAGTCCTGGTTCCCAATGGGCAAAGGAATCAGGGATGCCAGATGTGTACACATCTTGGCACAGCAGGGAAACAGAGGATGACATCTGCCTATGCCAAGGGACAGCTTCACACCCTGTACAGCTGCTGGAAAAAACAAGAGGAACCATTGGCACATACTAGTGGGGCTTCATAGCTTTGTGTGGGTTTTTGTTTCCCTGTAGTTGATGGCCATTAGACATTCATTCCTGTGACTATTCAGCCATTGCAGGCAATTATAACAGGCACCTCCACTGGGTTATCACCTTAGGGCTGGGTTTGTGCTGTGGAGGGTGGCAGCCCAGTTGTATTGCTGTCATTCCAAACTCAAGACCTGGTACATGCCCTTTTCCCCCCTTCCACACTGCATATGGGTCTGGGCCCACACCACAGCCAAGGCAGGAGCTAGCTTACCCACCCTGTACTCACCTTCACACAAGTTTCTGGAGTTTAGATGTGCACAATAGGGGAATTAGAGCACAACCACAAGAATGGACTTGTACAGTTGCTAGTGTAGATAAAGCCTTAGTTAGCTTTAGCCTGCAGAAATCAAACTCAATGTCTGTAGATAGCCCCAATGGCTGGTACTCAACCAGACAATATAGGAGTTCATTCCTTTGGAATTCACCTCCCCACACATGGAATCAAGATGTCTGGCTTATCCCATGGATGGGAAGCAGTAAGACCCTGTCTTATGTCCTCAGGGAGATTCAGGTGGGAATTCTTAAATAAAGAGCTTTAAAATGGTTATAAACTGCCCCTCTGAGCACACAGGGAAACAGAGGGTCTGAAGAGGAGCAGACTGTCACTTGGTCTCTGGGAGAATGGGTGTGACGATGTGCCCAGGCTTGTTGGGCCTACCCGTTTGAGAGATATGCCAAGTTTAAAGAAGAAAACAGAGAAAAGTTTAGGCTTTCGTCATTTTGCCATTTCTTCCCTGTTCTGTTCTTAAGGATAGATCAAAACAAAGAATTATTTAACAATGTAGTCTTGAACATTACATTTTTATACAGGTCCCAGATTCTTTGAGGGAAGTCTACAGCATTTGGGCCTGCTGAGGTAATACAGTGTTTAACAGGGATAGTGTGACTTGGGGTTCCAGTGTAAGAGTTGGCTGAATTGTGAAAATCAACCCTGAGTGACGTACAAGCCCATTGCTTTGAAAGGGTGCTCATGGGGAGACAGTGGAGGGAGGGGCATCAAAAGTACAGCTCACCCTAGAACCATCACACTAATCAACTTTAGCTAAAGTGAAATAGGCCACTTAGACTGAACTAAGATTGCTCATAGTCTTTGGCATCAGTTTAACTAGATTGGTTTAAATTAATATTCTAATTTAAGGAAGTTGCATATATGGTATAAGTGCACAAGCCCTAATGCAGAATGTTTATTCTATTTACAAATTTAGAGCACATTCAGCAATCAGTGCTGTACTAGCAGCAAAGAATCCTGTGGCACCTTATAGACTAACAGACATTTTGGAGCATGAGCTTTCGTGGGCGAATACCCACTTCGTCAAATGCTGTACTATATTTTAAAAACAAAGTTACAATATTAATTATAAATGCTAAAAAAAAAGTAAAGGAAAATGGGAATAATACCTAGTTGCCTCCTTCATAACATTGCTTGTTTCAGTGTATTATTTCTGTATCTTTTTCCCTGTCTTTGGTCAAATGTTAAGGATAAATAAGTCCCAAAGGAAACTACAAACCTTTGTTTTTGTGGATCTGGCAGATTTTGGACTGAGCAATACTATTAAGTTTGAGGGTCTCTCTCAGGAGCTGTTGAACACCCAGTGTGGAAGCCCAGCCTATGCTGCCCCAGAACTCCTAGCTCATAAGAAATATGGCCCAAAGGTGGATGTCTGGTCCATGTAAGTAGATCTATAAAAATATACTCATCAGAAAGTTATGACATTGAATGATTTAGACTCTGATAATACAGGATTTGGTGGCACTTATGCTTGGGGGCAACCTCTAGCCCTTATGACATCATGCTACTTTTAGGCCTCGATCATGCAGCCACTTATGCATGGGCTTAACTTCATGCACTGTGAATATTTCCACTGAAATCAGTGGAATAACTCATAGGCCCTGATCAGAGTAAGCCCAGCTATAGGTCTTTTCAGGGTTAGGTCCCTAAACTGTAGACTCCTGAGGGTAATGACCAAGTATTTTATTTATCTGTAAGGCATCATGCACATTTGGTATTATAAGAACAGACCATATTTTAATACTATGAACAATAACTACTTACAATAACAGACAGTCTACAAATACATCATATTCAGCCAGGACATATTGAAAAATCTATTGGTATACGTAACTTCCATCTCGTTCACTATTCTGAAAAAGTTCACTAACATAAAACTATTTTCATTTTCTAGTAGCTAGAGATGGTCAACTTCTTTCAAACAGAAAGGGCTTTTTGTTGCTGAAAATGGCTTTTTGTGGGAAATTGTCAGCGTTAATCAACATTTTCCATTTTTCACAAGTTTTTCAAACATTCTTTATCACTATTTTTATTAAAAGCCATTTTCAAAACTTTTCATTTACCAGAAACCCAATTTTCAGCAAGAAAAATTAAAAAAAAATAGAAAATGGACCTAGGTCAAAAGCTTATAGACTAAGGCCAGAAGGAACCATTGGTGATCGTGCAGTCCAACCTCCAGTATAAACCAGGCCACAGGACTTCCCTGAATTATTTATCTACCTGTGCATGTATATTGCATCTGGGGGAATTCTGAAGCAAAAAATTAAAAATTCTATACACAATATTTTAAAATTCTGCAATTTTTTTCATATTTTATTTGTCAAAATAACACAGTATAATCACATGAGTTTCCATTATTTTGGTAATTTATTTCAAAATACCTGTCAGCAAGTATGTCTGTAACAATACAGACAATGAAAAATATGCAGCAAATGTTTATTGTCGAATAGATTCCTTGCTAGCCATATAAATACAGAATAATAATTTGAATAATATTTTGAATAATAAATTGAATAATTCATTTAAACTACAATACAAAACCATATTTCCTGCACATACCCCACTCCCAGAAAGCCGGGGGGAATCAGGGGTAACAGAGAAGCTGAGGAAGAGGGAAGGAGCATAGGAGTGAACCTGGAGGTTTGTTGGGTGTGGATGAGAGAAATATCAAACAGGTTTTTTTTGTGGGGGAGGGAGGGATTGTTAGGGAGCCTCCCGCATGTAGACCCTGGCTGATTCCTAGCCTCTCCCATTCAGTCAGGTACATCTGCCCCATCCCCATGTGTTCTTATGCCACCATGTGTGCTTGCACCCCTCCCCCCACATGTTCCTCCACTCCCACTCAGACATCAACTCCCCTCATCCCCATGAGCCCCTGCACCCCATTCAGCCACTATCATGTGACCCTGCATCCCTCCCCCATCCCCAAGTGTCTCTATGCCCCCACTCAGGCACCTATCTACCCCCATCCGGCCCTCCACCCCCTCCCTGCGTCCCCATGTGTCTCTGTGCCCCCCCACAGCCACCGCCTTCCCCCTTGTGGCCTTGCACCCCCATTCCCCATCCCCATGTGTCTCTGTGCCCCCACTCAGTCACCCCCTTTTCCATGTGCCACTGCAACCCCTTTCCTGTCCCCATGTGTCTCTATGCCCCCTCAGCCCCCCTCCCCCATGTGGCCCTGCACCCCATCCCCGTGTGTCTCTGTTCCCCCACTCAGCCACCCCCATCCCCCCATGTGGCCCTGCACCCCCTCCTCCCATCCCCATGTTGCCCAGTGCCTCCACTCCCATTCAGCCCCTGCCCCAATCTGTCCTCCCCCAACAGTCCTTATGAACCCCAGTCTGTGACCCCCACCCCAGCCTCATTCTATCTGTCCCCCCATAGCCCCTGTCTCCTGACTTGGTCCCACAGGCATGGCGCTGGGCAGGCAACCTCTTCGCTTCCCTATGGGCAGCTGGGACTGTCCCCGCCCAGGAGTGGCTGCTCTGGTCTAGCGCTACACTGGGCCCTGGTGGTCAAAAGGCAGAACTGCAGCATCTTTCCAGCAGAAGTTATTTTCTTCTGAAAAAAATTATGCACGGCATATTAATTATGCACGTGTGCAGTGGCGCAGAATTCCCCCATATATATACGTGCATATACAAACACAAAGGTATTAATGATAGACAGAGACAGATATTACATGTTACAATACATATAAAAATACATCCATTCTTTGGCTTTTGGACTTAAAGTCCACCAGAATGCTAACAAGTCCCTGAGTGATAATTTGCATTTGAATTGCTGGACACTTTGGAGATAATTGATGTATAAAAATGTATATAAACAGACAGTTCCCTGTCAACCTACATACCTGCAGGTGACCAAGAGCGTAAACTAGCCTTCACAGTACTGACTTTATGGCATACACTAACTGCACATTTGTCCTTGAGAACTGTTGTGGCAGACATACTATATAACAGTATTTAGTGGCGTAACCATGATTCTTTACATCTCTCCTTTCCTGCTCCGCCGCAAACATACAGGATATAGAAAGTTAAGCACAGAGGGGCAAATTGTATTGAGTTACATTGGTAAAAATCTGAAGTATTGCCATTGACTTCAAGAGTGCTACTCTAAATTGACAAAGGAGTTACACAGCTGAATTTCTCCCAGAGAATGTTGTCAGCACCTAAAATCTGATTTAGTTTAGTTCATGTTTGAGATGTCTGCAAAATGAACGCAAAATAGTAAACTTAAAGCCATTTACTGATGTAATTCTGTCAGTGAGTCACACACAAAGAGTTGTATAAAACTTATATGTGGCCTTTGGTATTTAATTTAGACATTTTTCTGTGTCTAAGACATAAAAAATGAATTTACAACTTGATTTGTTATTGCTGGAATTCTTCAGCATGGAAAAAGAACTTCAACAGAGTGAAATTTTAACTCTCATGATGTTATTTCTATCTCAGTTCAACTATCGTGAAATAAGGATATCAACTAGGTTGTGTAAAAGTGCTGACTTTGTAGAGACAGATTGATAGGTAATGGTTGTAACCAGAAACAAAGAGTTGCAAAATCATGTTCAGACAACCAAATCAGATTGAACAGTAATACAATTAGGATTCCACTGAGGAAACACCAGCTCTACCTTTGACTATACATGGTTTTTGTGCATCAGATTTTAAACTTCTTTGGAGGAATGGAAAATTATTAGCTTTCATACATCAGCTGAATTAAGAAAACAGCTGCTATATTCAAATGGAGCCAGATATTTCAGCAAGAGGGAAGAGCAGCAGTCTGTTATAGACCATAAATTTTCACGCATAATGTATAGTCAATTTCCAGCTTCAAATGTTAAATACATTGTTGTTAAGTAACTACATTTTGTGCATTGCTTTTTAGATATATATATTTTTAAAAGATATTATGGTTGTAGCTCCCACCCACTCCCAAATTCTCATGCATTGGGGATTTCACATCCAGTAAGCTGATGAAAAGAACTATTGCTGGTCATAAGGGCACCACTCATGTATATCATCAACAGTAATTTAAAGTGCGTGGCAAAGGAAGTGTTCACAATGTTGAAAAGACAAATGTACATAATGTTATATGCCATTACACATCCATTTGCACAACATGTGTTCTTTCCAACTATCTGAAAATATTTAGGGACCCTCTCTCATTTTCAGTCCAGCTAAATGTAATCCATTTTCAATGAGATTATACTGTGTATCTAGAACTTTGGATGCCACTAATTAAATCAATGTGAACATCAATGCTGTTTCACTTCAATATTATACACACTCACCAACACCCCCCTACTAATATTGTTCTGGCTGAAAGCTTAATCAGGACACTTTGGGAAAATATTACATTCAAGGACTGGATGTATCAAAAGATTGAGTAATGAGGATAATAAATATTTTCATTTTGAGGTGGCTGATTCAATTTTGGTCCAAGCTAGTAACTAGCAGAAGATGTTACCCATCCCATCCCATAACCGTTCTTTGGTGTGATCACAGAAAAGACAGTGGTCTTCAAATATAGTTGTCTCCATCACATGTATCGTCATCAAATTATCTGCAGTAATAAGTATACCAGCTCAAACAAAATAAGAAGTGCCAGAAATTTGAAGTGAATCAAGCCTAGATCAATAAAGTTTGACCAGATTTTTCATTTTCACAGTCTTTGCTTCTTTCTGGTTCAACTGGAAGCAGGAACGACAGAATACCAGGCTGATGTTGTGGTCTTTCTGACCCGACTAGTTCTGGAAGTGCCATGAATAGTGTGAAACGGCCTATTCACATGAGATAGTCAGACCAAGTCTGAAAACTGAAGACAGTTGGATAAGCATTCAGACACGTGTTACCCACACTGAATCTGTGACCTTTAATGAAATTTGCTAGTGACAACAGGTGTTAACACACACATAGGTTGGTAGTCTCTGCAAATACTCAAAGGATTGAATGATCATCTTACTCCCTGTTGGGTGGCCTTTCCATGTCAGAACCAAAGCCTTTGGTTTGGATGGGCTAAGAATGGTGCACTGTCACTGCATGTGCAGTACTTATTTTTTGAACAAATAGCAGACTTCCACTTCCAATACTATTCATCCCGCATCTTCCGCTCAAACAGATTAATATTCCCATCCATCCACAATTTATTCTCTTACTGTCTATGCTGTAGAATGCTTTTCTGAAGCTAAATGGCATGCACATGGAGAAAATAATTTCAGCTGGTGAGTCTATGTGTATCACGACTTAGAGATGATTTTCAACCTGCTCTTGATTTCAAAAGACAAGACTCAGACACCTGAACCATGGATTTTGTTTCCTGTATTTACCACAGTTATCTGTAGCTCTGATGTATTTATTGTGTTTTTCCTTGACAGAGGTGTTAGCACATTTGCTATGTTAACTGGCACATTGCCCTTCATTGTGGAACCATTCAACATCAAGCAACTACATCAAAAGATGGTCAACAGTGAGATCAGCCCCATTCCATCCAATATCTCTTCTGGTAACCCACTTCTATTTTATATAGAGATACATAATATAGATAAGATAATATTTTTAACCTCAGTACCAAAGTTAATGTAACAACCTCACAATAAGGAAGACAGCATGATTACCGTGTTTAGCATCCATGTTATCAGGAGGTAATGTGATCATATTCCTATGGTGGACCAGAGCCACCTCTTCCATTTTCTTTGTTCTGTTTTGTGAAAGTAGAATGAATTATATTGTAAGAATAGAAAGAATTAAAGAAATGTTGTCTGAACCTTTAAGGAAAGTTTCAGGAATGTTGCTATCCAGGTGTTGTTCTTTTGTCTAACTCCTGCTCTTTTAGCTGTATAAATAAGACTGTTGAGGCCTTGCATGGCACTCACATATTCTGAATGTTATTGGCGGAGCGCTGCGCTAATAAACAGAGTGGTCTGACAAATTGTGAGTCCTGAATCTAACTTTGACAGTTTATTACGGGCAAGATCACGTGCTATCTAGAATGTTTCAATCTTGCCTCAGAGATGAGAGAGACGATAACATTGTTGCCTAAACTTGAGAGATCACAGAGCTCAATTCTCATTTACATTTAAAGAAAGTTGGAGCAGACATAAGAATTACACTTGTTTTAAGGACCCTTTATGCTGCCAGAGTGATGTAAAGTGGCTTTAAGTGCAAATGAGATTCAAACCCATGGGATTGTGTTTAGTGGGCTGTGTGCCAGTTTAGGAAGCCATCTGTTTAATGCATACAAAAGCAGAGCTGTGAAAACCTTTGATAAGTGGTGTGAAAGAGCTTCCTCACTTTTTGCTCTAAGCATAATTCTTCAAAGTTCAAATTTATAACTACAGTTGGTTGACAACAGAACTTTTTGTGAAAAGTCCGTTCCTGTTTTTCATTAAAAAAAATTGAAACTCAAAATGTTTACACCAGCTGTAGTTTTCACCTTAATTAGCGAGCAGAGTCAATGGAGACTTTTAGGCCCAATTGTCAAAAGGCAGTTATCATAATCACTAGCTCTGGATTTGGCCTAGGTTTTAAAAGCCAGAGATAATATTGGTGAATATGAATTTGGTGCTAGAAGTCCAATATTTATTGTCACTGGCATTAGATTTTCAACAATTCTTTTATTCAGTACCTCTGGTTTTAGTTTACATTCTCCTTCCAGTTGTACTGATAACATTTTAGCATCATCTGGCTTGCACATTACAGGTTTGGGTTGTTTTCTCACAGCAATTTTATGAGTGTAACTCCATTGGTTTCAATTCATGTCAAGGGTAGGGTATGAAGGGCAGGACACAGAGTAGAGCAAGACTCTGCTTTGCCCAGTTCGCGACTGGCATATATTAAAGTTTTCCCCTGTTGCATAACTTTAACTTTGCGTGAGGTCAGGTGAGTAGAATCTGACTGAGCTCAAACTCTGTATAGATGTATATATGCAGTGAAGAATTCCAGATCATTGAATCTGTCTAGATCTAGTTCAGAATTACAATGTTGAGGTAACATAATAAGGTAGATGATTGCTTCCAAAGAATACCATACATATTCATCATTTGTATGCTTTCTTATGTCATTTAATCATCATAAAGGGGCTGGTTAACAGGAAGTGTATTATCTCATCCTCTATTTTTCTACATTAAAAGCTATTGTTAGTGGGACAGTGTGAAAATTTCAGTTGCTCCAAATGATAACCTTCCTAGTTGGTGGTTAGACATGTTAGGGAAGTAATGAACGAGGTTTTCATATCTGAAGACCTGAGCTCTTCTAAGGTAGGTCACAGGTGAAATAAACATTATTGTCCTAGTCTAATCTTCATCTAACATTTTTTTCCACTTCTAAAACTCCCCATTTAGCATTTTTTGCTCAGGAATGTGCCAAAAATGGAATATTAGCAGTATTAAAGAGGAGACTGAGTTCCATTAGCAGAACTATATACAGACAGGGATATTTACATGTACTTCATCTGTGCATGTTACAAATGGATGAAGCCAAATTATTAGTTGCACTCTTTCATGGGTGCTAAAATGTGCCGAAAGCACACAAAACAATAAATCTTGTCACTGAGATTAGCTTTACTGAATGAAATTACTACTGAGCAGAGGATCAGCCCAAGACTTATAACTAGAGCTGGTCAGAAATTTTCGAACGAACAAAAAAAATTTTTTTTTAAGGAAAATGCCAGTTCGTCAAAACTCAAACTGTTCATGGGTCAATTCTAATGAATCTGCTGGTTTGAAAAATTTCAAAACTAAAAGTTTTGTAAGTTCAACATGACGTTTTGCTTTAAAATGTTAGTAAATATACTAAAAATGTCTAAATAAGTACTTTGCCTCAGTCTTTAATAAGGCTAATGAGGAGCTTAGGGATGATGGAAGGATGTTAAACGGGAATGAGGATATGGAGGTAGATATTACCACATCAGAGGTAGAAGTCAAACTAGAACAGCTTAATGGGACAAAATCGGAGGGCCCGGACAATCTCCATCTAAGAATATTAAAGGAACTGGCGCATGAAATTGCGAGCCCGTTAGCAAGAATTTTTAATGAATCGGTAAACTGAGGTGTTGTACCGTACGACTGGAGAATTGCTAACGTGGTTCCCATCTTCAAGAAAGGGAAAAAAAGTGATCCGAGTAACTATAGGCCTGTTAGTTTGACGTCTGTAGTATATGAGGTCTTGGAAAAAATATTGAAGGAGAAAGTAGTAAAGGACATTGAAGTCAATGGTAATTGGGACAAATTACAACATGGTTTTACTAGAGGTAGATCGTGCCAAACCAACCTGATCTCCTTCTTCGAGAAGGTGACAGATTATTTAGACAAAGGAAATGCGGTAGATCTAATTTACCTCGATTTCAGTAAGGCGTTCTCTTGGACCGTTCCCAATGAGGGGACTTGTTAGTAATTGGAAAAGTGGCGGATGAATATGAAAATTGAAGGCGGATGTAGGAAGTGGTTAAAGGGGGAGACTCGCGGTCGTACTGAGGGTAATGTTATCAGGGCTGGAAGGGAGGTTACTAGTGGGAGTTTCCTCCAAGAATCGTTTGGGACCACTTTTTAATTTACCCTTTTTATACACTCGACCTTGGCACACGAAGAGACGAGAGGATGGCTAATTAAGTTTTGCAGATGGACACAAAGCTGGGAAGGTCTTGTTAACCAGAGAGGACCAGTACCATACAGGAATCTGGTGAACCTTTGCAGGGCGTCAAAGTAATAGGATGATGAAAATTTAATCGGTAGAAAAGTGACACAAGGTACATCCAATTAGGGTTTATATAAGAAATTTACGATATAACATTAGGGGACCCACTACAGTTGAAAACACCAGAGAGCGAGAGGGAACCTTGGGATATTGGTTGATCGCGGTGCTATGAGGCAGGCCAGATGCGATCATAGACCGTCTAAAAGCAAAAATCGCAGGTTTGGATGCACATACAGCGCAGGCTTTCCCAGCCACAAGTTAAGGACCGGTGCTAAGTTACGTTTTGTTATAACGGTGGCATTGGTGGGACCTTTCAACCGTGGATACGTGTGTTGGCGTTCTGGGTTCCCTGTTTAACGAGGATGAACTTCAACATGAGACCAAAGGTACAGGAACGGGCGCTACATAGGATGATCCCCGAGGAATGGAACAACCCCCTGACCTTAGAAAGGAATCCAACAGAGCTTCTGGGATCTGTTTAGGCTTGGCCCAAAAGAAGACGACTCCCGGCGGGGATTTGCTTGCTCTATATAATATATCTCTAGGATCATTAAGCATTGTGACGGGAGAGCGATTATTCTAAGCTTCTATTAATGTGGACACCGAAGGCTCAGAATGGGTACAAACTGGCTTCTAGGACGGTTCAGTCTTGACACATTAGAGCTAACGGTTTACTAAACCATCTGAGAGGAGATTGAAAGTTCGAAACACGCCTTCCGAAGAAATAGTGGGGGGGCAAAAGACATAATCTCGGCTTTAGACTAGCAAATTAGATAGTTATGGAAGGGAATTGATATATAGGATGTTTATCAGATTCTGCCAGGTTCTTGGTTATCAGCAAGATAAAGGTACTGCTCCATGGGTCTTGCGATGGGTTGATGGATGGGCTAAGTTCCTGAGAGAATTCTATTCGCTGGGGCTGGCAGGGCCTTGCAACGTGCTAGGTATTAGCACCTGCGCCAATTTGGACGTCAAGGGAAAGAAATTTACCTCCGGGCAGATTGGCAGAGGGCTGCCTGGGGTCTAGGTCACCTTCCCCTTGCAGCAGTAGTGGGCGCATAGGGTCCACTTGTGAGGTGGATTCTCTGCTTTGCGGTACCTGTCCAAACCACAATTTGGACTCATCAATCAGACAAGGTTGGGGTTTTTATAGAAGTGGATGGGTAGGGTTCTGTGGCCTGCTTTGTGCAGGAGGTCAGACTAGATGATCATATTGGTCCCTTCTGACCTATGAGTCTATGAGTCTAAAAGGTTGAAATTGAAATAAAACATTTCAAATTATCAAAAAGAAACATTCTGACTGACCACTCAATCTGAAATATTTTTTGAACATTGTTCTGCAAAAAAATTCAAGATTTTGGCTTTCCATCTTGATCTGGGATGGGAAAATTTTTTGCCATCTCAAAACTTTTCATGTGACAGGAAAATCTTTTCCCAGGCACCTCTGCATATAACCCACTTAAATACCTGACCATGCCCCAAATCCTCAGAATAGGGCTGACTTTTTGCCTCTGCACATGAGTATCTTCACATTGTTTGAATAAACAGACAGTATTATAGAGGTCAAGCCATTTCATCTGAATTTCTGTACAGGAGCTGTGCACTTCATGCATTCCTTACTTGAACCTGATCCTGCTAAGCGGCCTGCTGTTAAAGACGCAATGAAAGACAAATGGCTGAATGAAGTATTCATTGGGAAATCACTGAATTCTATTACATATAAAAATAGGTAATTTCAAATCTCTCTTCCATTTACTTGTATCTGGCCTGTGGAGTTTCAGAGACTTTAGCCAGTCCCAGTACTACAATAATTAGTAAAATTTTACTTTATCCTTCATTAATTTAGCTCTGCTTGACATAAAAAGTACACAAAATGTATTTATGTTGCTATGTGCATATATTGCATTATTTTTTTCTGGATATGTTTAATTGGTGACATTAAATTTCTAGAATGTTTGATTCCAGTTATTTCTTCACTACAAAATTACATAGTAAATTCCCGTCTGAGAGATTTTGAAAAAAAACTTATGCTGAATTTGCTACTTTGATATTATTCTTACATATCTGCAAAATTGGGCTCTACTGTACTTCATGTTTTCCCAGTCAAATCACTGCACCTATTAAACAGCAGAAGTGTGCAAACAGATGCAAGACACCACCAAACATTGCCTTTTCAGGCCAGTTGTTTTCTCATATATATGCACACACAGCTCCCACTCTGAGGATAAAATTTGGCCCACTGTCTTATTATTTCTGAACTATCTGTCTCTGAAGAGATAATATGACACTTTATACCTGAATTCTCCACCTTCACAGTTTTATTAATTAGTGTTTCATATCAGTTTGTTCATGCTCTTCTAAAATATCTAATTTCAGTGATGGAGCTTTCATTATTTCTAACTAAGAATCATTTGATCTAGGGAAAATGTTTGGGCCCAATTCTGTAGAAGTCGGTGGGTTTGCACCCATGAAACAGATAAAAAAAATCTGACCTACAGTTCCTTTATGGTGGGGTTCAAACCAGCTGCATTGACTTTACCCTGCTTCCTGTAATACTATAAAAATGTTTGGAAAAGAATCTTTAGAATTTTTAAAACAGATATCTAGACATTTCTAAAGTGCCCCCTCCAAATTCATTCAATCTGCTTATGAAAACACATGTCTATTTGGAAGTTATTTCTATTTGTAGCTTTAGTGAGTAATTTTATGTATAAAAATCCTCTCCAACTTCCCTAAGATCTTTTATGTACTCAAGATCCTCCAACCTCCTCAGATCTTCCCATCCTTTTCCACACACAGATTTTTTCTGTATCACTCCCTCTCAGACTCCTATGTTGAGGACCAAAAAATAAATAAACAAACAAACAAATGAGATCATGACAGATTATTAACTAGCTTCTTGTCATGCTGCAATCTTAATCTTAGGGAACATCCTTTCAAATTAATCCATCCACTCTGCATCAGCAGTGGAATATCTAACAATGTTGTAACCGAGTCTTAGCCCAGCAATGATCTTAGTGTTCTCTAACAGAATATTTAAGGTTATGTAACTCTGTATCTCAGAGTTTTGTATATATAAAGTATGTTGAGTATCTGGACTGTCAAATAACTTATAGCCCACTGATGACTGCACTGCTCACTTATAAATCCATGCAACTACACTTGTACATTTTTTGGTTTGGGCTTTTTGTTGTTGTTGTTAAAATGAGCATTCCTAATTTTTCAGGCTTCGTCCTGATGAACTGAACCCTGTTGTTCTAAACTACATGACAGAAACAATGGAGCTCAGACTTTCAGAAGTTATCAATGTTTTGATAAATAACAAACCATCTTCTATCATGGCTTCTTATTGCTTATTACTGAAGAAGTTGGCCAAGTATCAAAAAGAACATGAAGCAATGAAGGTAGGACATCAATTCATAAACAGCATGTTAAGGCCCAACCTCTGTTCACCCTACTCATATGAGCAACAGAGTCAATAGGAGGGCTTGTGTGAGTAAAGTAGCCTTAAATACATTATGTATAGCACTAATGCTGCAAACTATGGAAAAATTGGTAACAGAAGTACAGCCACATCTACAGTCTAAAGAGACTCATTCATGGCATTCTCAGAGGTGATTACTGGAACAGATTTTTTTCCCAGAGAAAATGTATATGGTTTTGTCTACAAGCAAGCAAACTGGAACTGACAGTTGCACTGTTAATGAGAACTTGTTTCTTCACAGAAGAAATGATTTTTCCAATCAGAAAAAGGAAAGTTCGTTTCTGCCTGACCTCACACCACCTTGCTTTTGTGACTGGTCAGTGAGGGCCTAATTTTAAGTTCACTAAAGTGAATGGGAGTCTGAAAAGTTACACATTTCCATTCTTGTCTTTAGTGTGCATTGTAGATTTTCTATCACTGTAGTTTAGGTTCAGGTTTTAACTCCAACTAACTGAGAGAAGGAAGCTAAGATTAGAAAATACTATATAGCAATAATTGCTGAGACCACAATTAGCTAAAAAGTCTGTAAGCTTTTCTTTTACAACCATTTTTACTATGGGGTTCATAGTTCAGTCATAAAAATTTTGCTTCAGGCAGAAATGAGGCAGACAGGAAGCCAGATTCCAACTTCTAACATACAAGTGCAATAGGGAATGTTTCAATTACTAAACAATGCACATCGGAGATTAGAATCCCAGTCAAAGTCTTAGCCTCGAATAAACTGTATTTTGAGACAGTCCAGTTGACTGCTCTAGAAATTAGTGAGCAGAGCTTAAGCAGGTCTAGATCTGCATCCCAGCACACAGCCCTGGAGTCACTCTAACATATGCATGTTTCCATTCTAATTCCATCTTACCATCGGGAGGATTGGAGGTAGCCCCACATAGTCTTATTCAAAACTCAAAAAATTGGTTTTCTTCTTTTTTTCCCAAAAATCGAAATTTGGCAGGTCATGACACAGGGGTCCTTACCCCTCCTGATAGTTTCATTTAAATAAAAATTGTATCTGCTGAATTATAAATAATTGAAAACTAGCTATTGTGGAAAGACTATTGGGCAGACCCTCAACTGGTATAGTTCAACTGAAGTCAACAAACTGATGACAATTTACACCACCTGAGCATCTGGCCCTTTAATGTCAAATCACAAACACCTTAGGCAAGATTCTGCATGAAGTGGAATGGGAAAGCAGTCATATGAACAAGGGAAAGAGAGTTATCTAACCAAATGGCAGCACTACTCCCTGTCCTGCTCACTCCGGCATCCTATTGAGCAGGTCTACATTCCTGAAGTTGTGGAGTACCTGAAAAGTTTATGAAGCATTTCATAGAGTTTAACACCAGAAGAGATTCACTAGATCATCTAGTTTGACCTCCTGCATATCATAGGCCACCAACATCCCCCAGCACCTGCACACTAAACCCAAAAACTGATATTAGACCAAAGTATTACAGCTCACAGGAGACTATACTATGTAGTACAGAGAACAGGAAGGATCAAGGTGCACCAGTGGCCAAGGTCCCAGCCATGAGTGGCAGATGTGCCCTATAAGTGGGGCGGGGGCCATAGGCACCCAAACTGTATCCCACCCTGTGCAACACCACCTCCCAAGACCTTGCACATGCACCACCCTTTCCCCCAAAACCCTGCCCTCCAGTCATTCTTCTCCACCTCCTCCCCCTACCATTGCTTTCCCTTCAGCCAGTAAAAAGTGGGTGGGCACAGCCCTCCCACTTTTAAAAGTGGGGGGCCATGGCCCGCTGTTCCCCCAATTCCAGCGCCACTGGCCCCAGCAATGGCAGGGAAATGATTAAATGTATGTCTATACTTATGGAAGAGTACAGAGCACAGACACTGAATGCCCAGCTAGCATTACTCCTGGGGGGATTCTGCACCAGTGCGCACACACATAATTAATATGCTGCACATATTTTAATTTATTTTTTTCAGGTTAATCGTTTCTGCTGGGAAGTTGCTGCAGTTCCACCTTTTGCTCACCAGAGGGCGCTATAGCACTAAAACAGAGCAGCCTTCCCAGCCAGCCTCTGCAGAAAATAACTTTGGCTGGGAAGTTGCTGCAGTTCTGCCTTATGCCCACCAGACATGCTGTGGTGCCAGAACAGAGCAGCCACTCCCAGCCAGCTAGGGAAGAGAAAGAGCCTGCAGTGCCACTTTCACTGCTCCTGTCGGGCCAAGTCAGGAGACAGGGACTATGGAGAGACAGACGGCATGGAACTACTGCGGGGGTCAGACAGGGCTCATAAGGCTAGTGGGGAAGGACAGACTGGGGCAGGGACTGAATGAGAGTCCCTGCCCCACAGAATTCCCCGAGGAGTACAGCATGAGTATAGGCAGCAGAGTAGACGGTCAGGCACTGCTTAGGTGAGCAGAGTACAGACACACTAGAACCTTGGGGTATACACCCTACATGGCTCTCCATGCACCCAAGCAATGCCTCTCACATCTACAATACTGTTTTTAGTAGTATAGTTTCTAGCAGCAATGAGACAGCAGCAGTCTTTCCCCGGCACAGTGAAAGGCTCTGGGAGTGGGCAATGGGAAAGGGGGAAAACACACCTGCAGCTGGAGCCTTTCTCCTCTGCCTTCCTACTGCCAGACCATTTCACTTCTGGTGTAGCTACACACCACAGTGCGAACACAGCCTGTATTTCACTACAGCATGTGGTACACATACCTCACGCACTGCTGCAGGAGCAGAAAAGGCCAAACTCAGAGATATGCAGATAATCCTGGCAAGTGACCCATATCGTGTCCTGCAAAGGAAGGCAACAAAACCCCAAGGACATTGCTATTATGATGTGGGGGGAAATTCCTTCCTGACCCCGCATACGGCAATCAATTTAGACCTTGAGTATGTGAGAGCACACCTTAAAGAGAGAATGCTTGGGCCCACTTCAGAGCCATGGCCCTCCCTGTCCAATGTCCCATCTCCAGCCATGGTCATCCCTTGTACTTCAGAGAAAAGAGACAAAAAAATGGAATACACTTGGAGGGCAGGGGCAAAATCCTTTCCTGACCCCTGCAGGTGACCAGTGGAAGCTCTGAAGTATGTGATTTTAGGAACATAGGACACAAACATAGGACTCCCCCACCCCATCATAAGCACCCTGTCACGTGCACCAGACTTGCTTCCAGGAAATGGATGAAAGAAAGCCAGCCACAGTCTCAGCTATGTTCTTTTACACTTTTTCCTCCTCCCCCTTACTAGTGCAAATTAGGGACCTCATTAAGTCAAGAGAAGTTTTGCCACTGATTTCAGTTGTGTGGGATCAGGCCCTCATTGTGTAGAAGGAGTGGGTTGGATACACGTGCACCCTGCACAAATGATGGCAGGATTTGTTTAGCTGCAGTTTGGATTTTGCACATTCAGGCTGGCCCAGAAAAGCATTTTCACAATCTCATTTAGATTAATTAATATATACGTGCTCCAAGTTCAACTCATAAACCTTGTGCCCAGCCTGAGTAACAGGATGGGGAAGGAATCCCATCCATAGGCCTCGGAGCAGCTTCAGAATCAGTTCATGAAGGTTACTCAGCAAAATGGAGGAAGAAGCCTGCATAGCCCACTCTTCCAGGGAGAGGGCAGGAACAATTAGGAATTAAAAATTATAATCACCAAAAGATATTGTAATAAAAGTTTAAACCAGTAAGTTCTTAGTTACAGATGTTAAATTATTAGAAATCATATTTAAAAGTGGCCAAAATACCTCCGACACATTTACAAATAAAAAAATAAATAGAAGAGCAAGACTCCATTTTAATAAAATGATTAAAAATAAGGAATAAATAGAGGAATTTTCACAGGAAATTCCTATTATTTTAATCACTTTTTCTTAAGCCATCATTGAAACTGGTTTTCCTAAATGGGTGGATTCCCATTATGTATCCTACATGGGGGAATTAATGTAATGATAACACTTCACTAGCATTTGGCTTCTGATCAGATTAAGAGAAAAAAATAATAGGTATTTTCACTATCATTGTATATGCGTTCTGTAATAAAATAAGTCATAAATTTAAACAGGGCACATGTCACTACTGCAATGGGGACAAAGCCAGGTAACTTAAGAATCCCTTGACTCGCTTAGCATCTGAGTCAGATATGAATAACAGAATCACAAAAATTATGAATGGAAAAAAATGAGTAGTCCCATCTTGTCCATAGCCCTGCCATTGCAGATCCATTCCCTATTGTTCATTAATAAGTGGTTGGTAAAGTGTACATTTAAAAGTTCAAGCCTTCTACCGATTCTATTTGGAGACTATTGAATAACTCAATAGATCTTCCTGGTAGGGAGCTTCCCCAGTTATTCAGCCCAAATTGTTTGTTTCTTAATTTCATCCCATTACTCTAGTTACACTCTTTCGCAAGACCATAAATAATTTCTCTACCTTGGTGTTTATGCTCTACAAATATTTGTAACTGATCATGTTACCTTTTAATTTTTACCTGTCCAAGCCATACATATGATTAACTTTTCTAATCATTCCTCGCAATGAGGTCTCTTAAATCATAACTAGTAGTGATACAGTCCACTTGCCAATTCCCTTAACATCCTAAAATATGTATCATCTAGACTGACCATTTTTTAAATATATGGTCATATTTGCCCAGTATTCCCTTGCCTGTTCTTTAGCAAAAGCCATTTTATGCTTATGTCTCCAAAAGGCAAAACTCAGGCCAAAAAATATTAAAAGTATATTCAAGGAAAGAAAGAAAACTTGCTATAAACCAAGAGACAGGTCAGACAAAAGGCAGGAGGGGAAACAAAACCAGAGAGAGGTTATGTTAAGAACAGCCATACCGAGCCAGATCAAAGGTCCATCTAGCCCAGTATCCTGCCTTCTGACAGTGGCCAATGCCAGGTGCCCCAGAGGGAATGACCAGAACAGGTAATCATCAAATGATCCATCCCCTTGCTTGAGGTCACACAGCAGGTCAGAGCCAGACATAGAACCCAAGTCTGCTGAGTCCTAGACCCAGTGCCACTGGACTGTGCAGCCAACACCTGCAGAGGTACCTGTTCTGAAGCTTCACTGCAACATTCTCTCTGTGCAGCCTTTCTGCTTTGTTCTGAAATAGCCCAAATCCAAAGGCCTGTAGAGCACACAGCAGAGCACTCACTCCAGCTCACCCCCTCTCTCGCCCCCATAAGTATTTGAAAGTGGGGGAGAGGTGTGAGGGTGGCTAATTGGTGGAGAGGGAGGATTTTTCATCTGTTAGTTTGTCTGGTCTTCTGGTTGGAATTTACATGAGGAGATATTGCAGCAGTTTAGTTATAATGATGTGAGTATTTAATGTTTGTATGTCACATTTCATCAAAGGTGCCTAAAGAGGATGGACAGATGCTCTTTTTATTCCAAATAAAGCCAAATATTTGCTATTTGTTAGTCGCAGTCTGGGATTGGTCACTAAATCACAAAATATAGTTTCCAATCCACAGCTGAATAACAAAGGCCCCAAATCTGCAAATGTATGCATGTGCTTTACTGTAAGTGCAAGAATAGTCTCCCTGAGCTCAATAAGAATATACAGGTGCATAAAAATGAAAGCACATAAAGTAGTGTTTGCAGAACCAAAGCCTAAAGCATTTTAAAACTAGGAGAGTAACCAATGCTTAGCAAAGAAAAAAAAAGCAAATATGGCCTGATTGAGGACAAATTTCCATTGTTTTTGGATCAGGTGAAAATGGTCAGCATGTACTCTTGCTTTCATCTGAACATGGATATTCCTAGAGGCTGAGATGTTCAAAAAGAGCATAACGGAATAAAACACCCAACTTTTCACTGAAATTCAATGATACTTCAGTGCCTAACTCCTTTGAGAAAATTCTGGCCAAAAAGAACCAAAAAATTCACCAAATATTAACATAAACACTGGCAACAATGTTCATGATGGCATATCATAAAAAGACAGTAACATGGTCAAATCAAATAACTGCTTGCAATTCAAACAAATATTCACAAACATTATTTTTGTAGTATTCAACCTGTTCCAATAATAGATTAATCAAAAGTGTTTCCACACCAAAATCAAAGAAAAATGTAAACTCTTAAGGACAAATTTTCAACAAGCCTTCTAATTTGCAACTGCAAAAATTGCAAGTGCATTCTTTTGCATGTACAACAAACTGTGTTTACATAAGTTGAATGAGTAGCTGTGTTTGCAAATGCTGGTTTTACACTCAAACTGGCATTTCTACATGAAGATAAGGGTTTTGGTGAAAGCAAATAGACGCAATTCCAATTTTTGTAAGTGCAATTACAGAAGCCTGTTGAAAGTTTGACCCTTAAAAGATTCTTTCCATGTTCAAATTTGAGCCATAAGCCATTGGATAAATATAACACATGACCCGTCCTTTCATGCACGGTAATTTCTCCAAGCGATGTATTTGCATTATGTGTGTTCTTTTGTAGAAGAGAGACTTAATGATTATAATTTGCCATCCAGAACTTTATAGCTAGCCCTTGTCGAAAACAGTGTTTCTGCCAAAAGGCTTCCTGCCCAGGTGCTTAACCAATTAGCTCTTAAGAGGTCTGGCAGTAAAACCAGTCATGGCAAGTATTCTGGTGTACTGTATATAAGGTGACAGCTTGCAAAACATAAGATGAAAATTTGTTTTCTTAACAAGCAGTGTGTAAAATCCTGGGAGACTATTTGATTGCTTTGCCTAAAACACTTATGACATCTCATATTCCCAGTTGATATAGTGTGGTTTTAAAAATATGTTGTCAAATTAAACATATTTTATTTTGTTTTCATATACACTCTAAAGACAATTTATTTAATTGTGATTTGGGTTTGCAAATGTGTAGTAGGCATGGACTAACCTAAGAGTTTGAAGTTTGGTAAGCTTCAAACTTTTCCAAGCATTTTACTAACTTACGAAATGCATTCAAGCTTTGAGAGACCTGTTTTTCCCACAAATTATACCCAACGTTTTTCATGGGACATTAAATTAAAAACATTTTTTTACAATGTTACAAACTAGGGCTGTCAATTAGTCGCAGTTAACTCATGCAATTAACTCAAATAAATTAATCACGATGAATCACAGTTTTAATTGTGCTGTTAAACAATAGAATACCAATTGCAATTTATTAAATATTTTGGATGTTTTTCTATATTTTTATATATTATATTCTGTGTTGTAATTTAAATCAAAGTGTATATTATTTTTGATTGCATATATTTGCACTGTTAAAATGATAAAAGAAATGGTATTTTTCAATTCACTTCATACAAGTACTGTAGTGCAATCTCTTTGTTGTGAAAGTGCAATTTACAAATTTAGATTTTTTTTGTTACATAACTTCACTCAAAAACAAAACAATGTAAAACTTCAGAGCCTACAAGTCCACTCAGTCCTACTCCTTGTTCAGCCAATCGATAAGACAAACAGGTTTGTTTACATTTACAGGAGATAATGCTACCCTCTTCTCATGTACAAAGTCACCAGAAAGTGAGAACAGGCATTTGCATAGCACTTTTGTAGCCAGCATTGCAGGGTATTTACTTGCCAGATATGCTAAACATTCGTACACCCTTTCATGCTTCAGTCACCATTCCAGAGGACGTTTCCATGCTGATGATGCTCATTAAAAAAATAACACACTAATTAAATTCGTGGCTGAACTCTTTGGGGGGTGGAATTGCATGTTCCCTGCTTTGTTTTACCAGCATTCTGCCATATATTTCATGTTATAGCAGTCTCAGATGATGACCGAGCACATGTTGTTCATTATAAGAATACTTTCACTGCAGATTTGACAAAACACAAAGAAGGTACCAATGTGAGATTTCTAAAGATAGCTACAGCACTTGACCCAAGGTTTAAGAATCTGAAGTACCTTCCAAAATCTGAGAGGGATGAGGTGTGGAGCATGCTTTCAGAAGTCTAAAAAGAGCAACACTCTGATGCGGAAACTACAGAACCCAAACCAACAATAACAAAAATCAACCTTCTGCTAGTGGCATCTGACTCAGATGATGAAAATGAACATACGTCGGTCCACACTGCTTTGGATCGTTATTGAGCAGAACCCATCATCAGCATGGACGCATGTCCTTTGGAATGATGGTTGAAGCACGAAGGGACATATGAATCTTGAGCACATCTGGTGGGTAAATATCTTGCGATGCTGGCTACAACAGTGCCATGAGAACACCTGTTATCACATTCAGGTGACATTGTAAACAAGAAGCAGGCAGCATTATCTCCTGCAAATGTAACCAAACTTATTTGTCTGAGCAATTGGCTGAACAAGAAGTAGGACTGAGTGGACTTCGGTTTATTTTTGAATGCAGTTTTTATTATACATAATTCTATATCTGTAAGTTCAACTTTCATGATAAAGAGATTGCATTACAGTACTTGTATTATGTGAACTGAAAAATAGTATTTCTTTTGGTTTTTTACAGTGCATATACTTGTAATAAAAGATAAATATAAAGTGAGAAGTGTACACTTTGTATTCTGTGTTGTAATTGAAATCAATATATTTGAAAATGTAGAAAACATCCAAAAATATCTAAATAAATGGTATTCTGTTACTGTTTAACAGTGTGATTAATCGTGCTTAGTTTCTTTAATCGTGCGATTAATCGCGATTAATTTTTTTAACTGCTTGACAGCCCTAGTTACAACATAAGATGACCAACAGTTGCTAAACCCCCTAAAGGCAGGCTATACACACAGTGGTAATAAGGTCAAAGTCTCATTGGGGGGCTCTCTACGTCATTTTTCTGCCTGCAGCCCCCAGCTCTGTATCTTTCTGCTGAAGATACTTCTAGCTCCGTGCCAGCAACAGGGTGTGTGTCTGACTTATAACCTTCAGGATGCTTGCTGCCTGGCCTTCCCTCTGCAGCCAGTGCCCAGGCAGCCTCCGTCTCTCTTCCAAGTCCAGTCCTCTCAAACCTCAGGCTGTACTTCTATTTTCTGACCCTTGGGATTTAGAAAGCCCTCTGCTGGCTAGATGTTGAACAGTAGAAGGGTGGGGGGCAGAGTCACAATGCAAGTAACAAGCGAGCCAGTTCACTCCATCACACTTGATGGTGGGAACCCTAGTCGTTCAAGAGCTAAAGCACCGATAGTAGAACAGCAGGATTCCCTTTCTCCCCATTACTCAGACTGCCAGGTCCTGATTTCCCTACAATGTATTTCTAATCCCTAGTCAAAACTCAACAAGTTCAGGAGGCTGCTGAGAAACAGAACAGTTATTGTGGGGGCCTTGCTTTGAGAAAAGGAAGGAGATTGCTAATTGCAGTGGGTCCAGGCAGGGAAGATGCTGAGTGGAGGAGCAACTAAGCAGGGAGCAGATGCTACGCAAGAATGAGGAAGGGAAACTGTTCAGTGGGATGTTTGAGAGACAAGGTGGGTGAGGTCACATCTTTTATTGGACCAGCTTCTGTTGGTGAGAGATAGAAGCTTTTGAACTACTCAGAGCTCTTCCTTAAGCTCTGTATGAACTTAGAAGTCTGTCTCTCTCTCCCACAAAGTTGGAGCAATAAAAGATGTGACCTCACCCACCTTGTCTCTCCAATACTCTGGAACCAACATGGTTACAATACTGTGTACAACAGTGGGATGCTGGCAGGGAAGTTGATTAGGGAAAAAGTGCTGTGGAGCCAGATGGGCAGTTGCAAGGAGGAAAAGAATTAAAACAAATCTTTTCAACTAAACTATCTCCAGCTCAGCTTCCCTCCTCTCCTGCCTGTCCACAGTTGTCTTGTCTCTCCTCCTCCCCCCCCCCAAAAATGTACACCCTGAGCAATTTCCCTTCTCCAGTCTTTTTTCGTTCTCGCTCCACAGACAGCTGCTCCCATTCCTAAACCCAATGTTCTTTTCAGAGCATCCTCTCTCATTTCCTTTTCTTCTCCCCCTCCAACAACCCATAATATCTCTCCTAACACCCCCACCCCAGTAACCTGGCCTGAATATCCCTCATCCCTCCACTGGCCTCTCAGCATCACCTGGGTTTGGATCTTCCTTTTGGAGGAGGGAGCAGCTACTTCCAAGTTCCCACCTACTGCTGCTTATCACGGGGCTGCAGCCAACTAGTGGAGTCATCTAGGAAAAATAGAGGAAAAAAGGTTAAAATAAAACACTTGTTTTTTACTTAAAAAATAAAGCACATTACTGTCCTACAGGCAAGCACCTCTGCAACTTGAAGCATTTTACTAGCAGATCTGGTCAAAAAAAAACCAAACAAGCAGTGCTTTCTTGGTGAAAACCTTGGAAAGAAATAACATTTTTCATTCTTCATTCATTTTGTGTTTTGAATTTGTTTTCATTCAGGTGAGACACCCTCTATGTGGGGGAGAAGTTAACCAAAGTTTAAAAGTGAGAGAAATTGATTTTTTCCATCACTTAAATTATTGCAAATCAATTATTTTCAAACTAAAATCATTAGAATTAAGAACAGGACTAACCACACTTTACATTGATCATTGAGGTAGGATCACTGCATTTATAGATTGCTCTGCTTGTAAGTAGATGACAGATTCCTCGGTAGCACTGTAGAACAGGAAAGGGGTTAATTGGGGGCATGAAAAAGACTCTTATATACAAAGACATTGAAAAGACTGTGATTATTTACTTGAGAAAGGAGACAAATAAGCCAGGATGTGATAAAAGTATACAAAATAATGAATAATTTATAGAATGCAGATCTGGATGTTCTGTTCTCCCTATCTCATAACACAGGAACAAGCAGGTATTCAATTAAATTGAAAGGTAGAAAATTCAAAACTGATCAAATGAAACACTGTTCACACAACACAAAGTTAGACTATGGAACTAGTTCCCGCATGAGGTTGTTAAAGCCAAGAATTTTAAAAGATGCAAAGAGGGAATGGACAAGAGGAATTATTACTCCAGATTCTGATCACCCCCTTCTGCAGGTAAAACAGCAGGAGGGGGCTAAGAGAGAGTAAATCTACTAGGGTCTCTTTGCAGACTTCTCCCTAATTGTTCTGCCAGGAAGCAGGGCTTGTCCGCTCACAAACCCTGTGGATCTCGAGGATTAGAGGGAGATCAATGAACAAGTTCTGTGCTGGCTCATTTTGTATTACATTTCACGGGGCGGGAGGGGATTTCTTCAGGACTGGTGGGGAAGGAAGATGCACGTTTCCATTTGCACGTGTCTGAGCTTGTTGTATTTCATTTCCTTGTACATTCAAGCTTCTTTTCAATGTAAGACAATATGAATTATTACTGTTATGTTTTCAGAGGGAAAGTGTAATAGAAAAATGTGGTGGCAAACCTCCTAGAAACCTGAATCAAGATGCAGATATTCAGATTTCCCAAAAGGCTGAACTGGTCACAACAGAAAACCTCAACAACTATGACAATAAGACATTTCCTTCTGAACTAAGCCCAGCAATCCCAGACGCCATTCAAGAAGATGAAATTGCAATTACTTTGGATAACCAAGAAAATATACCAGAAGGTACTGTACGAAAATCTATTAATGGCTTATTAACCTGAAAATGTTCCTTAGCGCAAGTCAGTAAAAAGTGAAAACATTTTATGATTTTTTTTTTAGAAATTTTCCATTTGTTTGTTTTTTGAGGGGGAGGAGGGAGTTCAAAAAATGTAGCTCAGCTCTAGTTCTCCGGCTTCACACAGGTTTCCCCTCATAGAACTACCTCCACCATTATGCTACAGGCACATTCTGTTTGTTACCTCAGAACAGATTTTTAAAGACTTGGAAGTGCGCGCTCCCCTATCTAAGTCAATGTGAAGGAGATTTAGGGACTGATCTTACACTCACTGAAGTCAGTGGTAAAGCACCATCTTTGAAACAGAGAGGAGTGTGATGGGAAAGAACAAGTTCCACCCATATCCACCCTCCTCTGCAACAAGAAAAAATTCACTGGGTGAGATATGCCCAATAGATGCTCAAAAAAAATCATTCAATATATCCAAAGGCCTTGCCATTACACTCTTGGAGAAATTCTTTCCTGATCCCACGTTTTGGTGATCAGTTTGAAAACATTGTATATGTAGGAAAGAATAGCCATAACTAAGCATCAACCCAATTGTTAATCTGGATATAGTGACTATAAGTAACTGTCCATTACATGCCATTCTCCAAGTCATTCCCATTGTTTTCCTAAGAAGGATTGTGAGGAACCTCCAAGGTCAAGAAATTTCAAACTCTGATTATTCTGGGAGACAAAGACAGAAAGTGACTTTAGACTTTGAGGCTGAATCCAGGTCTGGTATAACAGTCACAACTTAGTTAACTTCAGCATGATTGCACCCCCTTACACTCTCCATTGTCCAGCACCAAATCAGAAAGATGGCAATTTACACTGTCTTTCCAATGAATAGTCAGCCCCTCGCTCTGAATTTGACCTCTCAGTAAATGTCAATTGATTCTGACTCGATCATTGTGTACGTGGATATTAAATACATACTGTCTTTAATAAATGCTGAGTAATAGCCCCAGTAATAGCCGTACAGAAATAACAAAAAGATAGGCTACCCTATGCCCAGCTGTCCACTTTCTGTTCCATCTTAGCATCAATGGCTTCCTCCTCATTTGGATGTGAGCTATGCTGTATCATCACTGCTACTGAACCTTATGCCACTTATAAGCAATCACGGTTACACACAGGTATAATTTTTCAACAGTGACTAGTGATTGTGAGTGCCTCAGTCTTGAATGCCAGCGTTTTAAAAGAGGTCTGATTTTCAGAGTGTTGATCACCTCTCCTCTGAAAATCAGGACCCTTTAAAGCATCTAAAGTTAAAATCACTAGTTACTTTTGAAAGCCTATGTGTAAACTTATGGCATTATATCAAGATTTTTTATTATTTATAATATTGCAAAAACAGTCAGCAAAATTCACAGTCCCAACGGGAGGTACTTTCAGTAATAACTTGTTACTTTTATTGATGCTTTCATGTCAGCATGAACTGATCTTATCCATTCTATATTCCATTTAGTTTCCAAGTTTGCAGATAGAGAATGGGTTCATCTTGAACCTCCTAAATCACCAAATAAAAATACTTCATATGAGCCAATGAATCAACCACCTTGGGATCTGCAGGAGAATTTGAATGATTATAAAGACTTAGCTGATGTGAGGAAATCATATCTTCCTGAGAAACCACCTCCTACATTAGCAAATAATCCAACACGTTCTGCAAACCACCAGTCTCAAAGATCTGCAATGTCATGTACAAGCAGAATAACCCCACAGTCTCTAACAGAAAATAGAGTTGTAGACCACAGTCCTATGCCTCATCAGGATACAAGATTTAAAGACCTTCTCAAAGCAATGGATGAGACTATTCCAACTCCAGCATGGCTGTACTCAGAAAAGGAAAGTCCTAATCTGCTAATGATTGAAATGTCACAGCTTTCCCCTTTGCCCAGGCTGAGACAAACTGCCTTGAGAGACACCATAGTTAAAAAGATTTCATGTATGGGAACATCACATCAACAAACAAGTGGTTCTCCTCCATTTTTGGTCAATGGCTCAAAACCACCAATTTTCCCCATATCCCAACAGCAAACACATATGGTAAGAAGTTTGAGGCAATCTAAAGAAAACCCAAAAACCTTTTTCAACAACAACATGAAGATTAAGAGAAACTTAGTCCAACTCAAACATACCCATAAAGTTACAGATCTGAATCTTCCAGTCTTATCTCCACCATACCAAACCAGGTCAGGGAAAAAGTCTGAGATTTTAAGGTTAGATTTTGCTTAACTACAGGGCACGGCAATAAGAAAAAAGAGAGGAGTATGTGTGTGAGAGAGAGAAAATAACAGCATCTGTAAACTTTCCACAAAGTATAAAGCTGATAGGTTTTAGCTGAATACCATGATGTCACAAGTCTGTTTAATGTAGATGCAAAATTTGAGGTTGTAAGAAGACAATTCACAATAATATTTGATTGTGAATTTTTTGTGTCTATGTACATTGTTTGCACCCAAACTGTGGATCATTGTGTTAGGGCAAAAGATCCAGAAAATAAAACTGACTAGTCTATTTTGATTGTCCTAGCTGAATAAAGAGTAAATGTAAACAAATTGTTATAATGATGGAAAACAAGATTTTAAAAATTCTCTTTCCATTTTAATAAACTACAGTGTTAGTAAGACTTCAGGAATTTTTTCATATTAGCTATATGAATTTTAACCAGACAGTGGCACTTTAACCCAACTATGTTCCAAAATAGAGAGAACCAAATTTTGCATCCAGCTTCACTGCATTAATTAATTAATTAATTAATTAGGGCTACACACACGTGACAAAGTAAAATGTCCCTTTTGTTTTAAATTCCAATGATTAATCCTCCTTATTTATATTTCCTTTCTCTTATTACTAGACTTTGGGCCTAATTCTCTTCTCACCCTAATATAATTTCCGTGACTTCTTGGAGTTATTCGTCATTGATACTTGTATAAGCAAAAGGAGAATCAGGTTTTGTGTTTGCAGCTTTGAAATGTCCATGTGAGGTGTGAGCTTACAAGTTAAGGATAACAAAGGATTTCTAAATGGTATTTGGAAAGCATTGTGTGTCACCTTGTCAAGATTTGCCCTCTCATATGTCTACCAACATTACTGCCATACAAAGAACATATTGGGAAGGTCTTTAGAGGAGATAAAGAATGAGTCTAAATGTGAAAAATGTGTAAATTTCAAATGCCAGTGTGTTTGTGTGTAAGATTCAGCAGTCAGAAAGACTGTGCAGCCACTTGTGAATTCTGCTGTTTTTTTCTGGGAGATGGTCAAATTTCACCTTCAAGAGCAACAATAGTATATAATATTTGGACTAATACAAAGAAGGTATATCCATGGACCCCACAGTGAATGCTCAAGAGCCTAATTCTGCCCTCCCTTGGGCCAAGATTCAGGAAAGTATCCCTATTCAGGATAGCACTTAAGCACATGCTTCTGTTCCATTGAAGGCAATGGGACTTCGTCATGTACTGAAAATTCAGCATGTGATTAAATGCTTTCCTGAACTAGGGCCGTACATGGCTGTAACTCCCAGAATTGGGCCATCATCTTCATTATTAAAGCTGGATATTTCACAAACAAAGTGGCTTTGTAAACATTTCCCCTCTAAATTACAAAATTTTGTAAATTTATTCTAAGCTTGTCAATCTTGTGGTCAGTCTCCTGGAGTTTTGTCAGAAACAAAGGGGGGGGGAAATAAACAGGATTTGACTCCATTTTTTGGTAAAAGTAGGCTGGGGGACTAGGGTTGCCAATTTTCTAATCGCACAAAACCAAACATCCTTGTCCCATCCCCTGCCCTGCCTTTCCCTGAGGTCCTACTCCTTCTCTGAGACCTTGCCTCCCACTCACTCCATCCCCCCTCCCTCCATCGCTCTCTCTCCCCTACCCTCACTCACTTTCACCAGGCTAGGGAAGAGGACTGGTGTGTGGGAGGGGGTGAGGGCTTTGGCTGAGCGTGTGGGCTCCAAGATGGGGGCATAAATTAGGGGTTCAGGGTGTGGGAGAGGGCTCCAGGATGGGGCAGGGAGTTGGAGTGCAGGAGGGGCTGCAGCTGGGTGGCGCTTATCTCATGTGGCTCCCAGAAGCGGCCGGCATGTCCGGCTCCTAGGTGGAGGGGTAGCCAGGGGGCTCTACAGACTGCCCTTGTCCACAGGCACCACCCCACAGCTCCTATTGGTCATGGTTCTCAGCCAATGGGAGCTGCAGAACCAGCGCTCAGAGCAGGGGCAGGGTGCAGAACCCCCATGGTCACCCCTCTGCCTAGGAGTCAGACATGCCAGCTGCTTCTGGGAGCCACGCGAAGCCAGCCGTAGCCCTGTTGCACCGCCAACTGAACTTTTAGTGGCCTAGTAAGGCCCTTTTCAATGGGGCATTCTGGTCAAAAAACGGATGCCTGGCAACCCTATGGGGAACAGTGGTGACATATTAAATATACGGTTCTGCTGGCAGAGAGAAGGCAAGCAGCAGTGTCTTCTAAGAAATGCAGACTACAACAAATATGAAGCAACATTAAAGCTGTAAGAGCATCCATTTTCATGCACCCCGGTTTTCCAGAGACCCTGACTGTAATGTTTGTTAATCTGTACCTCATGGCTCCCTTAGTTATAGTGTTTTAGGCCTGTTTCAGCAAGGTACTCACACAAATGTGTCTAACTGTAAGCAAATGAGTAGTGCCCTTGAATTGAATTGTGAAATGTCAGAATTTTGACTTCAGTGGGACTACACATATGCTTAAAGTCAGGCATGTGTTAAGTACCTTGCTGACATGTGGCTTTATTGCCTACCTAAGGCCTGATTCTGAAAACACATACTTGGGTAACTTTTCAAGGGATTACTCAAGTTATCCAAATCTGAGTTTGAAGGAATGGGCCCCCAGTTTGCATATGGCATGTTCCAGACAATCATTTGAAATACAGAAGTCAAAGGTGACATTTTAAAATCTTAAAGAGGAATTCCTAAGCACCAGCACAGTATGTTTCAGAAGGATAAAGGAAGCCAGATATAGCATATTAAGTTCTGCTCTCAGTTGCACTCATTGACTTCAGTGACTGCAACTGGCATAACTGAAAGCAGAATATGGCCTTGTATGTGCACCCTGTTACTCCATATAAGTTGTACACAATATATCAACTTAAGTTTCTTATTTGCTTACATCCTGTGCAACCCCAATTAGATTAATGACACAGGTCAGCTCACAATTTGTCCCACTGTCTTTGTGTTTTTATACTACAGACCAAGTATAAAACCAGTCAGTAGTTACATATGAATTCTGACCTGCTTGAAGGACAGAATAACTGTGCCTTCCAGTAAACTTTGCTGTATAAAGTGTGGCAGCCAAAAAGTGCTATTGCTAAGAAGGCAGCCAAGGATTTTTAGAGCTAAAAGTTCACTTTTTACTTTACAAATGTTTTTAAATCAAAATTTTCACATTGTTACATATATGGGGTATTGGTATGGGGTACTATTCAGTGGAAGTAAGAGTTTCCACCCCAGCCCTTAAAGTGTTAATTTCTCAACATTAATAAAAACCACTAGAACAGATAGGACAATTGTTTTGTGAAAAAAATTTCCCTTATTTTTAAATAAAAAAATGTTTTTGACCAGTTCTAAAAATTACATCATCATTCTTTTTAACATAAGACCATGGTCTAATACCCATACTCAGGAGATATATATATATAGCATCTCACCTATCAACTAGAACCATTCATTTTTGGTCCAGTGCCTTAGGGTACTGGCCTAGGATTTGGTAGATCTGCATTCAATTCCCTGCTCCACTACAGACTTCCTATGTGATCTTGGGCAAGTCACTTAGCCTCTCTCTGTGCCTCAATTCCCCATCTGTAAAATGGGTATGAGAGCACTTCCTTACCTCACAGGGGTATTGTGAGGATAACACATTGAAGATTGTGAGGTGCACAGATGCTATGATGATCCATACAAGTACCTCAGACAGAAGGAACAAGGATTCAATGTGAGTAAGGATGGTAGTATCTAGCCATGACATATGAAAGAGCTGCTGTCTGAAATAAAACCAGACGTGCATTCATTATGCTCAGTCACTGGTAGCAGTCTTTTCTTTCATCTATATTTCACATATCAAAAACTGTGCGCATCTATTCTGCTTTCATGGGGAGTATCTCTAAAATCTGTGCCATAAGAAGTCAGTGTATGACTATACAGTTGGAGTTTTTTTAATTATTATTGTTACAACTAACAGTGCTTAATTGTACCATTGTGTTTGCTATGAGCCAGAGCTGACTTCAGTGGGACTGCTCATGCTGTAAGGTACTAGTCAACACGGGGAAGAGAATCAGAATCTGTCCCTTAGGGAAATGGAAAGGACACTCAACTTGATTGTATTGGTGCAAAATAATGTTAAAGTTAAAAGTGAAATGGAAAGCTTTTTTTAAAAGGGGGGGGCTTGAGATATAAAATCTTTAAAAGAAATACAGAAAACAATGTATAATTATCAATAAATATTTACACAGCACTCAAATGTAGGTGCCCAGTTGCTTTCAAACTGTATGACAGATCCTTGCACCACAAAGTTTACTGTCTAAAGGCTCAACCCTGCAAGCTGTGAAATGCTTGGGACTTGAAGGGGCTCAGCACTGCGGAGGATTGGACCTTAAATACAATTGAATACAGTGAACAATGTCAGAGGCAAATAGTGCTAAGCGGGAAGGGAGAGGGTAACAATAAGATCACATGCTCTTCTTTGTAAAGCTGTGTATGCTTGTTAGTTCCCATCCTCCCCCCCAATTAGTTGCACTTTTCATCTCCTCTTCAGTTTGAGAGCACAGGGTCAGGCCTGAGGACAGAAGCAGATGACGAAGGAGTGGAGGTGAGTAGTGGAAGGCTAACTGAGGGAGGTGAGTGTTGAGAAAAGGGATGAAGGGAGATCCAAGTTTCCATGATACAGGCAACTGGGAGTATTTGCCACCTGGCTGCCACATTGTTTTGTCTGTAGTTATTTGAAGAGGATCCAGTTTTAGTACACAGCCTGGTTTTGTACAAATAAAAGGAATATTTTCGAGTCTGTCTGTGGAAATTCAATCAATGTCAAAATTACCATGAACTGGCTGTAAGCAGAGGTAACATATGCACAATCGTCTTTCATAACAACAAAGGTAGCAAATTAATGTGCACTCTCAATCCCTTGCTCTTTACTTGGCTGCATAGAAAAGTGAGCCCCCACCTGGCTTAGCTGAATACAGGCTGCCGAGATTGTGGCCCCAGGTGCACGGGGCAGGAGAACAGGAACACCTGATATCTTCTCCATTGTGAGCAAGTGGGAGTGGAGGAGGTGGCAGAGACCAGGGTAGCTGGGTAGGCACACAAAAGGAGTAAGCTACAACCCATAAGGAGTAAAGCAACATATTGCCAACTCCTCCCAGAGCATGGGGGAGCAAGGGAGGAATTGTGCTTTTCTGAGGCTCAATTCCATCTAACGCTGTGAGCGCTCCCATCAGTTTCTTTGGGCTACTAACAGTGTCAGGTATTTCCTGACTTGGGAATTGGGACCATAAAGTAAGACAATGTTGCTCCTTAGCCTGAATAGCTAGCCAGTATCTACAGCCTTGTCTGGTTATTTCCATTAGGAGGAGAAATTGATGATTCAGGTGTTTATTTGGTGCAATCCTGTTTCTTTACAATGACTGTACATGGTGTCCTGTTTCCTGGAACACAGTAGGAACAAACACCACCAGACAGTTTCCTTCCTTACAGTTTTGCTGCTGCTTGGCATTGCATGTGAGCTTAGTGTTTTCGGCAGTAGCTTTCTCTATAGAAAAGGAGCTTAATTGCTTTTCCCATTTGACCTGAATGAAGGTCACACAACCAAAAGCTACAAGTCTGGGATTGACTATAGGTCAAAGATGGGCCCGATGACAGCCATCAACACCTTCCAGCGCAACATTATAAGCATGGAAGCAGTTGCAATGCCTAAAGCAGTGACTCCTCCCTGAAGCTATTTGCAAACACATCCAACCCTAAAGCCAGCGAGGGTTGTGCCCGCCTATCCTAAAGCCGAGTGTACCTCTGAGCCAGGAAACAATCTGCTGCCTTTTCTCAAATTCACCAAAAAGGCCAAATGCCCCTTTTGGGTTTAGTGCAAAAAACCCTTCACCACCATTGTTCTGGTGATGCTCTATGAATCTTTATAAACAGAGCTGCAAAGGACAGTTCTTATAAACTGCTTGGGATTTATTTATTTTTAAGTTTTGTCTTATGGGCCACGTGAAATCGAGGGGAGGGGGCAAGAAGGATATTTCTTCGCCTTACTGTCTGCTATGATACAGAGGGCCCAAACAATTTCCTGAGAATCATTCAGAAAACTTCAGGATATTGAACATATATAACAACAAAAAGAGAAGCTACTTATTCCCTTTCTCCTGCACAGTATGTATATCCTACCACATCATAGATGCAATCCCAGACCCCTGTATATTGTCTAATTATGTCAAAACCTCTCCCTTGAAAATGAAGTTTCCTTTCCCCATGCCATCCAAAATGCAGAGACACCATTGGATTTTGAAATACAGTCCCCAGGAATAGTCAGTCAATGAAAAGGAAGAAACAATGGAAAAATCCCTTCCCCTGCACTTAGAATTCCTGGAAGACAGTGCTTGCTGTTCTCACAGTTCTTTTCAAACAGTAGCACAACACACAAGAGAGACTTAAAAACAAATAGCCACCACAGAACATGAGAGGAAAAAAACAAAGCAAAATAACCATACACATGCAAGCTTTATCCATTCACACACAGAAATAGGAGCTCCTCTTTGCTATGGCCTGATCTAAAGACCTGCACGCAAAGGAAGTCATTTGCAGTGCACACAATAACAAGTTTTATTAGTCCTACTGATGCCAGGAACTACAACTGGTCAAAAATTTTCCAGCAAAAGTATTTCTTGTTGGAAAATGTCATTTCCCAAAATGTACATTTTCCCAGGGAACATGCCAATTTTGATTACGTTTTTCAAGTTTTCACTTAGATGTTTCCACATCAATATTTTTCAGGACATTTCATTTAATGAAAATGAATGACAAAATATCAAAATTTTCCCCGGGGTGGAAATTCAATTTTCTAAACAGTTCTGCCAGGATCTATGCTATGTATTATTTTGCGCCAACTACTAGCACCTTATCGGTTAACTATTTACATGTGTGCAGACCAAACAGTCTCCTAGTTCTTTTCAGCAAGACACCGCACAATTAACTGAGGATAGTGTCACAGTTACAGGGCTAGCTACCAGAGGCGGCTCTAGGCATTTTGCCACCCCAAGCACGGCAGGCAGGCTGCCTTCCGCGGCTTGCCTGCGGAAGGTGCCTGCGGGAGGTCCGCCGAAGCCGCGGTACCAGTGGACCATCCACAGGCAAACTACCAAAGGTAGCCTGCCTGCCACCCTTGTGGCGACCGGCAGAGCGCCCCCAGTGGCTTGCCACCCCAAGCACGTGCTTCACATGCTGGGGCCTGGAGCCGCCTCTGCTAGCTACACCTCAGTCCCCTTCCTAGTAAAGTCTATGAGTCTTTCTGAGCGAATCCCAAAGGTCTTGGGCCTTGTACTTTTACTGGTGGCACACTATGTATGCAATGCATGCCCATGAAAGCTCTGAATGTGACTCTCACCAATTGTGCCCATTGGATGATTCCATCTGGCACCCAGATGGGCATGAAGGAATCGTACATGTGAGGTCATGCCTTGCATGCATGTCTTACTAAAAATGTCATGGCACACCATGGGCCTTTATCAAATCTTGGGCAGAATACCGCAATCCTCCCACTCGTAGATCCCAGGCTACAACACCCTGTGTATTCACTATGCTTACCTTGCAGGTCTGACTGAGTTCAGACACCTAGGATTCTTCCTTTCTGGAATCTGTGAGCAGTGGTATATAGTGATCAGACAGTCTTCTTAAAACAAAACATGTTATTTATTTATTTTGCAGTAGGAACAAAGCTTTTAAAGAGAAAAGGTTTTTAAAACAATCTACATGCATACCTATCTTACCCAAAAGCTCACTATTCCCTGATGGTAACCTAGCAGGCTTAACGTTTTCACACACACCCAGCAGGTACCCATGTCAATCTGCCTGCCCGAACTGCCCTCTTTCCTAAAAGATTTCCTTTATAAACCTGCAACGGTTCTTTTGATCTGTGATCACAGGCCTTTCCTGTCCTGGCATCGTCTCTTAACAGCCCTCAAATGTCTGCAAAGAAGGGACTTACTTTCAGACATTATTTTTCCCTTCTGCTTGTTTTCCTTATTAAACTAAACCAAATATTCATACAGTAAGCATTCCAATAACCAGGTCATCATACAGTATTCATCAGTTATTACAGAGCTGCTCCACATCCATCACAGACAGTGGCTGACATTTAGGAATAGCCTTGAGCAGAACTACAATGCAGAACTAAACCACAGTACAGGAGGATCTCCTGCCCAAAGAGGACTGCAGTTCTACTTGTCTCTTATGTAGACATGCAAGATTGGAGGGGGAGACTCCTTGCACACTGTCATAAACAGATAGCTAAGGGTTAATGTCTCTTTCACCTGTAAAGGGTTAACAAACAGTGACCTGCAACACCTGACCAGAGGACCAATCAGGAAACAAGATACTTTCAAATCTCGTGGAGGAAGCTTTGTTTGTGTTGGGGTTTTACTTTGTCTCTATAGAGTCCTGGGAGTGGACTTAGACGAAACCAGGTTTTCTTGCAATGCTCCCTGCGTAACAGTCTCTTATTATTCAGAATAGTGAGTATTGAGTAAAAGGTGGTTATAGCTAGTTTGATTGTATCTGTATTACTGTGTATCTGGCTGGTAGAGTTTTAATGTGTATTTGGCTGAAAGTATTTTTAAAACTGTATTTTTGCTGGAGAAGATTTTTTCTTCATTGTCTGTAAGCTGAAAGACCCTGTAATATTTACCATCTAAATTACAAAGATAACTTTTACTTTTTTTCTTTCTTTTTTATTAAAAGTTTTGCTTTTTAAGACCTGTTTGATTTTTTCTCCTGGTTAAGGCTCAAAGGAACTGAGTCTGTACTTACCAGGGAAGTGGTGGGAGATAGGGAAAAAGAAGGGAGGAGGAAAAGGGGGAATCCCTTCATGTAGATTCACGAAGCTTGAATCTGTATTGCCTCTGGGTGAGGTGGAAAGCCTCTGTTTTAAGATTCAAGGAGTTGAATCCCAGTGATCTTCTAGGGTAACCCAGGGAGGGAAAGCCTAGGAGAGGCACTAGTGAGGGAAGGAGTTTACTTTCCTTGTATTAAGATCCAGGGAGTCTGGGTCTTGGGGGTCCCCAGGGAAGGTTTTGGGGAGACCAGAATTTATCAGACACTCAGAGATCTGATTGGTGGCAGCGTATCAAATCTAAGCTGGAAATTAAGCTTAGTGGAATTCATGCTAGTACCTCATTTTTTGGACGCTAAGGTTCAGATTTGGGAAAGAATACTGTGACACACACACACACACCCATTGGCTGCACACATATACATATCTGCATAAATACATACAGCCGTGAGTGAACAAGCAATTCTCACAGTAGCACCTCTGGAAAGACCAATATTGAAAAAGTCCAGCTCAGCAGCAGAGTGGATTCATGATACTCATCATGGATACGTCCACTGTGGTATATTGCCACTCACTGTGTTGCAGAACCAACCTTCCCACCAGGCCTGGCTCCAGGCTCCAGCTCAGCAAGCAGGTGCTTGGGGCAGCCAAGGGGAAGGGGCAGCACTTTGGGCTCTTTGGCAGCGGGTCCCTCGGTCCCTCTCAGAGAGAAGAACCTGCCGCAGAAGTGCCGCTGGTTCAGTGGAACTACCGCTGAATTGCCGTCAATCACGATCTCAGCTTTTTTTTTTCTCACCGCTTGGGGCAGCAGGAGTTGGCCCTGCTTCCCACATACCCATTAATGCAAAATCTTTATTTCTGCCCCCCATCCCCCAACTCCACACACACTTTGGGGCTTGGCTGTGCCTGCTAGGCACAGCCCCTGTGTTGGTGGCGATGCAGAGGCACACTGTCCCAGGGGCATTTCAAGTTACAGTAACAACACTCAATAAGACAGAAAGCCTTCCTGGCACACATCCATTGCTATCTCCCTTCAGCTGTTCAGCATGCTCCCCTGTTGTTGTGTTTATGGCATATCAACAGAGAAGTTAGATAAAAACCACCTCAAATACTCTTTCTGGAGCTGCAACATAACTACAGTACTTTTATCCTTAGAATCCAAAACAACACACAGTATCCAAAAAGAGAGAGAGAAAGCAGGCTGCTCCCTAAGGCAGAGAGGTACAACTCACCCTACCTTGTCCAGGGCTGGCTTTTTCCAGACTGACTACTACTCCCACATCACACACTCCGCTACAGAGCCTCTCCTAGCCTGAAAGTAGGACCAGGAAGCCTTCTCCTTTCTCCCCCTCCACCCCCACTCTCAAAGCAACAATTTGTGATTCCAGTACAATACAGTCTTCAACATACCTCACCCCTGGAAAAGTCTTGCTTCTTCGGCCAATTTGCTGGTTGAGCAGGGCAATGACCCTGCCTCTGCCCCTTTTGGCCCATTCAGGACATGATGCACTCCTGAGAAATAGGGAGGAAAAAGTACCTCTGCTCCTCAGGGCACAAGGACTACAACTGGGTTGGCCCTCACATGAACCATGCAAAGAGGAACAGGAAGGCTCTTTGTATCTTCCCCTTGCACACACCAGCGTAAAGGCCAGCCACAAGCTGGCCATTTTCTAGATTTGTTTCAATCCCACTGAATAGTGCAGCTGCAGCCATCATGGAATAAAGCAGCCCTGACCACTTTTATAAAGGACCTTCTATCTATTTTATGCCTTAACACTTCTAAAGCCAAACCACCCTAGTCTCTCTGTGGAACTGCAGAGGGACCTGGTTAGTAGATGAGAGACAAGTGTGAATCCACTGGCCACAGATCATGTGTTAGGTGGGGGAGAGCAGGAAACACAGTGTGTCATAGAATAACACAGCTCAGGGCTACAGAAACACCTACAGCTGAACTGCCTGGGTGACCAGGGCAGCGATGTGCTGCCAATATTTGAACAAGTGGCTCGCACAATGTTCCCCTTTAGTGGGTGATAAATTCCGTGCCTTGGATATGCACGTGCCTGCAAAGAGAAATAAGGAACTCTGGAACCTATCCACTTGTTACTCTGTAAAACAAAAATACTCTCACAACCAAGGAAAATGGCATCACCACTTGGAAAAGAAACTTATAATAAGATGCACTTGGCCAGAAATAGATTCAGTAGTGTAGAACAGCATTCAGGCTGTGTCATTTAAATGAAGAGAGGAGTGAATGCCTGGCACAGGGGTCTGAGGTATCCTACCTTGGGAAAGGATACTGAAAATATGTAATACTTGGGGCAATCTTGTTATGATTCTTGGTGGTAAAAGTCATCGCCAGTGAGAAATATCTCATGACATCCAGGGAGAGGTGAACTCAGGAGGCAAGGAAATCACTCCACCCTGCTTTAATTTGGTGGCAAAATTTTACCAATGGACTCCCACGAGCCCTGTTTCTGGGGGAGCATTCCATCTTATCTCACGACTCCCATGACTCCCTTTTATCCAGGCTTTCTGCAGACAAACAGAATTTGACTTTTAGGCCCAGATCCTGCACAAGGATCCACGCAAGCAGATCCTGGCATCTGAATGGATCCCCTGTGAAAATATAGGACAAAATTTCCCTCCTTCCCTTAGTGTTATATTCATTTATTGAAAACTCAAAGTCTACTTATAGGAAATGGAATCAATTAAATCCAGCATGTCACTGAAACCATATCAATAAGGTTAACTGCTCTGAATCTTACAGATTTCAAGATTGGTCTGTCTTTTTAACCAAAAAATTCTTCTGATAAGCAAAAGGGTTTAAAACCACAGGAAATTCATATATGTAAGAATATACATTCAGAAAGAATGGTCCCCAAGCATATCCAGGTTACTTCTGAAAAACTATGAGAAATAAAAAGATATCTGCTATATGCAATTCATTGCCTTTATACCGCACTGTCCTTCACACATACAAATACACTATGGTTAATAATTTAGAAGTAAAGGAATTCTTGTTTAGTCTCTAAAAAGTGCCTGAATAATTCAGAAGAAGTTCTGACACCAAATAGTCTTTTCAAAGCTGAAACAGCCACTCTGTGTAAAATGGTGATGAGAGATTGAAGTGACTGAATGGCCCCCACAAGCCTCTCAGGTTACTGCTTATGGACAATAAACTCTGCAAATCAGAAGCCCACGAAAAGGAAGAGAGCTGATCATATTCACCAGCTGCATGAGCCAGCAAGAGAAGAGAAAAACAAAACAAGGCATTTGTTCACTTCCCATTAATAGGATATTAAAGACACAGAATGCGATTCAGAGCTCACTGAAGTTAATGGAAAGACTCCCTATGACATCTCTGGGCTTCAGATCAGCCCCCTGATGCATTAAATGTTGAAGAAATTTTAAACTTACTCAAAAAGGCAAGAGCCATTTTTGAAGTAGAAGAGCAATGTTTACAAATTTAGAACTCATCTTAGAAGAGAAATAGTAAATATATTTCCTTCTGCACAGCATAACTTGCATGTGTATATAGAGTGTATATCTATATATTACATAGTATATATTACATTGCCTTTCTCATTCCTGAAAATTAAGCGATTCAGTATTTTAAGACCCTTCCTCCTCGCTCACCATTTATTTAATTACGAAGATTATTTGGGGACATGTTCTATGAAGATGTGCACCACAACACCATGCTGTATTGAAATGAAAAAAATTAATATTATCCTAGTAATAAATGTAAGTGATTTCTACTAAACATTAGTTCCTGCGATTGGACTCAAACTTGGGCATAAATCAGTCTATAGCGTAGAACATAGGGGAGTTGCTTGGCACAGTTGGACTCTGAAGTCATGGAGGCTTATTCAGCAGGGAAATCATCAGTGACACAGGTTGTGTCTAGTTTCCATGGCTGCCTAGTCCTTACATCTTTTTAGCAGGGGTGTTTGGGACTTCAACTACACCTACTGCCTATACTGCAGTCAGGTCAGTAGGGATACTGCCCAAGGAGGCTGTACCTATTGGGTTTCTGGGCTGCCCAAGAAGGCTGTAGTGGGATGGTCACCTGCTCCTGCCTTAAAAGGCTTAAAACAACCTGGGGAGAGGGCTGTGGCAGGGAAGGAAAAGCGGGGCTGATTGGGGAAAGCAGCCTCAGCTGGGGGCCAAGCCCCAATCAGGCTGAGGCTGGCTTAATGAGGGCCCAGCTGGCCCTTATAAGAGGGCTGGGGCCAGAAGCCAGAGACATAGCCTCTCTGTAGCATTGAGAGGGAGGGACCTGGCTGCAGGGAGCTGAGAAAAGGTACCTGGGGTGAAGCAGGGCTGGGGGAAGGCCAAGGGAGCTGGGGAGCTCTGGCCTGGAAACCTCACAGGCTGCGACCTAGTGGAAGACCAATTAGGTACTGGGGTTGCAGGGGGCAGCACATGGGTAGGCAGAGGCAGCAGGTCCAAACCCCCTTGCCTGTGATGAATGGCTTTTACACTGCAGTCTGCCCCAGTGAGCAGGGGCTAGATGGTGACTGGCAGTAGCCCATGACTGAGGCAAGATGGGGATAGAGGGTTGGGGGTTTCCCCAGGGTGGGGAGACCCTGAGACTGCAGGGGCATTGCCAGGGGGCAGCACCCCAAAGATGAGGGGCACCGGGTCCTGAGAGGGACATGAGGGCCAGTGGCAGTGGGACACCAGCCTGCAGAGGACACGCCGGAGGCTAGAAATGCTAATTCCCTAAAACAACCAGCAGGAGATGCCGCAGCGGTGAGTCCCACACCACGACAGAGGCCCACAGGGAAAGGCTGTCACTGCTTGACAACTCTGCAAGAACTGCCATGAAGGTTATGATGTCCACCAACACCACAGCACTCAGGAGAGAGGGGAAGAGGGAGAAAAGAAGAAAAGGCCATCACAGTGAGCATCCCATCCTCAGCAAAGTACAGTTTGTTGTGGTTTTAAAAAGTGGCAGGAACATTGTCCATATTCACTTCCTCTGCCACCATGGAACAACTCACCAGCTAAAGTAACTGCATCCTTGGGAATTACTACAGCTTATTACCTCTGACAGCAATGGAAGGGAGAAAGCAGGTCAGCTGTGGAATTCTGTGCAAGACCTGGTGTCATAAATGGATAGGTAGGTAAGGGTTAAGTTTCTTTTACCTGAAAAGGGTAACCGAACACCTGACCAGAGGACCAATCAGAGAACTGGATTGTTTAAAGTCAGGGGCGGGAATTTGTATACTCGGGGTCTTTGTTGTTTTCTTAGCTATGAGGAAACAAGTCTTCTTCTAATTCTCTCCTAATACTTCTTCTAAACATCTGTAAGTACCCAGGAACCGCAAAGTAATTCAGCTATGATGGTCTTTGGGGTGTATTTACCTGTATGTTAATTTGTTGTGCTGGTTTAATTGGGCTATCTTTTAAATCAGACTGTTTCTTTATATTTTCTTATAAGCAAGAGCCTGTATTGAGTTTCTTAATGCAAGATGATTGTTTTATATTTTCTTTCTTTTTTTCTATAAAGTTTTCTTGTTAAACCTTGTGAAAGTTCTTTTCCTAGGGAGGCAAAGGGAAAAGCCAGGCTGTGGGCTATTTTCCTATTTGGGTCCAGGGAAAGAGCAGACTACAGGGAAAGAGACGAAGAATTCTCTCTGTTCTCTGGTGGTTACAGTTTTTCCCTCATTCCTGGAGCAAGGGGGGTGGCAGAGCCCAGCTGTGGGTATTTTGCATCTCCATTGTCCTGAGGGAAGCAGAAAAGCTGGTTTCTTGGGTCACACAGGTTAGCCGCGAGGCAAGCCTGATAAGGAGGGGGAAGGGGTTATTTTCCCTGCTTTTAGCATCCAAGGGATTGGGAATCTGGGTGTCCCACCAAGGGAGGGTTGGGGACACCAGAGGGAGGAAAGGGGGGATCAGGCCCCATAGATTAATTCCTGATCTGGTGGCAGCGAGAATATCCAAGCTGGTAGTGAGCTTGGGGGAGTTTCAGGTAAGCCCCCAAACTTTGGACGCAAAAGTCCAGGTTTGGGACAGGACCAGACTGGTGGACACTAAAGTCCAGGTCTGGGACTGGACGGCTAGATTACCACACCTGGCCTCTCTCCAGCCCCATAAATCAGAGCTGTGCCAGTTCCTCTGTATTTTGGACTTTGAGTGTCCAAAGATTGGGTAGGTGGAACAGCATTTGTCCCATCCCGTGAAGCTACTAGACAGCAAAAGTTCTGTTGATGACCACATGACTAAAGCTGTTAAATGTGTATGCCCTTAACTCTAGGTTGAGAAAGGTTCAGAGAGGAAGAGCTAAAATGCACGTAACCTTAATCATCTGCTTCACCTGTATCTGAACCAAAAAAATCCCATTAGGACAGTTTGAAAACGAGCCAGGATTCTTCATATAAACTGAGAATTTAAGCATTACATGGGAAAATCGCTGTGGCTATGAAAGAGGCTGATACAACACAGGGTGACTCCCCACTCCCTCTTCACCCAGCCATGCCTCCACACCCTGCTCCATATACATCTACACTGCGTTCAGGTAGCTCCAATAAGTCAGGAGCAGGGCAAGGGAGAGGAAGGCATGAGGCTGTGGTGGCTCAAACCCTCTCGTTACGACAATATTTGGAGACAGAAGAGTTTTCAACTCACTTCATCTCCTTCATTGAAACCACTGGCTGGAACCATTGGACCCCATATCTGTAAAGAGAATTTCTGCTTTCAGAAAATCTATACCAGCCCTGTTTATTTGTGGAGCTCCAATTGTGCTTTCCTGATTCCTGATCCTACTAGTCTGATTACCTATCCTAGGTATCGCTAGGGCACCCATCACGCTAGAATCTGAAAACTGAATGCATGAATTCCTATTCTCCAAGTGAATCCCAGGTTCTCAGAAAGTCAGCAAAAAGGTTTACCTTCACAGAGCTCACCACTATTCCACCCAGTAGACAAAGAAGGAATCAAGAAGTACTATAAGCCTGTACAGCTCCACTGATGGCTGCCCACCCTTCAGTTCCTTGTGCATATTTCTAGTATCAACCAATGACAAATCTTGAGAGCTAATTGTGAATATTAAATGGCTCCATGCTTATTGAAAATAATAGGAAAGGCTGGAATTATGCTTAACAAAAAAAAGTCTGGGTGTTGCAGCTAATGATGGAAGTCAATAACGTAACATAACTCTGGGTTTACACTGATCATATGACCATTTTAATCTATGATAGAATGAAGCTCTAGAACTGGAAAACTCTTTCTGATAGAAACATATCTCTGGAGACCTTGAAAGACACAGGTTATGATCCCCATTGCAAATTCCCTCGCTCTCTCAGGGAGAATTCATAACATTATCACAAACCCCTTAGAATTTATTTCATTTGTGTAAGGAAAGGGATCTTCCACCTACTCTGCCCTGAGGATGTGCTGGGGAAAATACTGAGTGCAAGTTTCAGTGTACCCAGTGAATAAGTGTGACGTAATTGTGAGAAAATTAGATAGAGGTCTAATTTGCACACACGCAAGGAAAAGAAATTAAACACAAACGAATCAGCCCTAACAAATGAAAATGAGCTACATTTTTTGCCCTTCCATTGAGCAGCAATGCAAATAGGAGCAACCAGTTGCATTAAGCTTAATCAAGTTACATGAAGCATGGCATCATTCTAATCATCCTGAGTGCAGGTTTTTTATTTGTTTTTTAATGTGCTCAGGCCTTAAGGTTTCCCAAGATTTTTTTCCACTTTCATTTCATCTTCTGAAAACTAGTGCCTGCCCACTACGTCCATGCTTTTACGTCATTGTGACCTGGAGTTTTACTCCTTTGAAAAAAATCAAGCCCAGTTTCTTAAACCTCCCTCCAACTGGTACAAAGTTGCTTTAAAATGTAAATCTGGGTGCTTTTTATGATGGTTTCTCAGTTGGGCCTAGTGGAGCAAACTATATTCCCCCTTAAATAACCTGCTTACTTTAAAATTTGAAACTAGCTCAAATTTAAAGCCTTTTTGCTTTTAATCACTTTGAAATAATTGTTTAATTCTTAAGTGTTCATTGTAATAGGAACAAACATCAAAGCGTGTGAATTTTTACGTTTCAATATCTAATTTTAAATTATTTTTATATAAACTTTAAATTTAATAAGATTCTAATTTTATTTTTTAAAATACTATTTGCATATTGAAGACTTATTTTTGTAGGATTAGCTTACATAGTTTAAATTTAGAATATTGTTTTAAATAATCATTTAATATTTTATGAGTTATTCTACTAAATCGAAACATAATTTGTGTAAAATTACTACAGAACGATTGCAAGAAATATAGTCACTGAGAATTAACCATTTTATAACAGATACAAACCTTGTATTTAGCTGGTCAATAAGGCATCAATAAATATATCTTTCAAAATCTGGTGGTAATTAATATACAGTGACATTTTAACATGTGTAATGAAAGACATTTCAAGTGTTGCCATTTGCTCTACTAGTCCAAAATAAAATAATAGTATATTAAATGAGATTTGGAGCCTGAGTCTCAGGTCCACTCTAACTGCTTTTTGCTACTTCAGCAGTGCAAAGCACCCAGAAACCCAGCAGACCTGGCCTGCTGAAAATTCCCCCTACAACAGGGAATCCTGGATAGTTAAACCAGTCATCATGTCTTAAGGTCACTCTCCCTCTCCCAGCCAGTGAGCATGTGGCTAGAGTGCCCCATTGCTGTGTTGTCTTCTGACCACCAGAATGCACCCTTGGGGCTGTGCATAGCCAGGATTAATGTACAGCAGCCTTAAGGTCCCTGGAAAGGGAGGAATTCAAAGGAGGTGTGAAGCTATTTTTTCTCTCCTGATCCTACAGTGAGCACAGCTCAGCCACACCAGAAAGCGTGGGCCTTTAAGCATACCAAGGTCTTGTTTAACAGCAGTCTTCATTTTGGGGCTTAATCAAACAGCCTGTGGAAGCTTTCCATTGGCTTCACTGGGAGTGGAATCAGGCCTCAAGGCATACAAAAGCAGCCTGGACATGTTACTAGAACATAGATTATGCATGGGCAGAGGGATTCACTAGAGAACCTGTCAATTCTTTTCCTTCATTGCCTTCATATATTCTAGCATCATACAAAACCTGAATTTATGATTTACTCTAGAGGCTTGTCTTTAATATTTAAAGGGTTCTCCTACCTTTCTGATCTGAGTGGCAACATTGTTTTTGCGTTTTGGTCATTTTACTCTATTCAGGTTAAATCGTGTATTTGAATTTTTTTATTTCAATTAAAGCTGACGTAAATCGGACACCTGGATAAGTAGCCTGATGCTCATAGATGTAGAGCTCCTGCAGCTCTCCCACTGAGGTCAATAGCTGTCTAGAGCATTTCTTGTGAGTGCAGTTTCTCCTGATGGAAAACCTACCCAGGCAATGGCAGAAATGCTGCCTCCCCTCCATAGCCAGCATGATTCATCCCTGAGATGCTTGCAAGTAATTCTCTGTGTCAGCTTTGCGGCCACCTTCCCTTCCTCCTTCTGCCCCAGTTATATTAGCATAGAAACTAATGGTAATCCTTACAATTCCTGTCTGATTTCATTCTATTTCCTATCAAAATTAAAGCTCTACTAAATTGCCATAGAACTTAGAATATAGTGGAAATGTATTATTCTTCAATCAGTGAGAACTTTCAAAGAAAGGACAGACTACCAGAAGTTCACATCACAGCCTAAATGTCTGCTTATGCCTGGACTGATCCCAGAGTTTGGATAGTCTGTAACGAATCACTGCTCAGTAATTAAAAGCAGCGTACAAGTCAGAACATGAGAAGAATAAACGATTGGAAAACATGGTTAGGTATTAGTGCCTTTGCTCTCTCTTGGAATGTGGTGGCACTAACCTATTACATTATTTAATAAGCTATAAAACCAGGACAGGAATAAAATTACTCCCAGACAGGAGTAAAATTACTGGACCAGGTTCTATCCACAGTTATATATATGTGCAAACTCACTGGGTTCAATGCACTTCTGAGGACAGAATTTAGCTTACTGTTAATATCTAGAGTCAATCATTAAACAAAAGCTTTATATTAGAATACTTGGAGTGTAGAAAAGAACTCCCAGCAAAATATGTATAGAATTAGTTATTGTTATATGTTTAATGCTCACAATGTTGTTAATATATTGTACAGTGCCTTAGATTTTGGTATTTCTTCTAGAAAAAAGCAATCAAGCTCTAAATCCATTAAAACTAGATGTTTGAACTGTCTCTTTTTCTTACCATTGAATATTTATTGTACTGGAAATGGGAGATTCCAGTGGTATCGTGGGTTTGGCAAAGTGTCAAATACCTTTGAAAAGTTTGGGTTGTCACAAAACTTTGTGTGTGCAAATTATTTTTTCCAATATTTTTTCTTGGGAAATGTTTTTAAGAAATATGATTTTTCTAACTAAGCAGCTGATGCCCTAAATTGTTTGGGTGCTCGGTTCCCATAAGACCTCTTCTTGTATGATGCTATAAGAGTCGAGATCGATGAGGTGCACAGGCTAACAGCTAGCAGTTTAAACAAAGGGAGAGCTCTGGAGGCAGACCATTTTCAGCGAGAAACCCACAACAACTCTGAAATTTGCTTCCACCCTTCACTAATCAGAATCTGAATTTATTAACTTTAAAGTCACATTGTGAATCACTATCTATTTCTCCCTCAAATAGTGGGGTAAGACGCAGTGAATCAGAGTCAGTTGTGTGAGAGTTTCTGTACGGGTTGTTTGGCTGGAGCATGAAGTTTTGGATTTTAGTCCAGTTGGTAAAGGCTATTGATTTATAATAATAATTGTGTGTTTAGGCTTGATTTTTGTTTGTTTTACATTCACACTTCAAACACAGTGCTTTGTGTCTTAAAGAGGCTTTCATATTTTTTGTAAAGCAAATCTATTTTAAGAAAGTGAATTATCTCAGCACTGAGGGCTCACTTTTCTCTGTATCCTGAATATGTAGTGAGCTGGGGCATAATAAGGGATTAAGAGGACTACATTACACTAAGGGGCTTCCCAAAGAGATTCATAATGAATTATTTTGAAAAAATACAACCTCAGCCTATTACATGCATTGTTTATGCCCATTTACTCTACTTGTTTAGTGCTTTTGCATGCTAGAGGGTGTGTGTGTGAACAGGCCGGGAGTGGCTGCTCTCACAGCAAAGGAGTGTGAAAGGCTCCCCAATTGGAGAATTGAGGGAACACAACTGTTCAACAGTCCGGAGTGCACCCTGCAGAATGTCACAATCCTTCCCCAGACAAGTCCAGGAAAATCTCTACAACTTCATTCTCCATGAACCCAACCCAGAGCCCTTCTACATACTTCCCAAGACACACAACAAGGAAAACCAGGCAGATCCATTGTATCTGGCAACAGCACTCTTAGGTGTGGTCTACATTGGGAGTGGGGATCGATCTAAGATATGCAACTTCAGCTATGAGAATAGCGTAACTGAAGTCGATGTATCTTAGATCGACTTAGAATCACTTACTTCGTGTCCTCTTGGCACGGGATCAACAGCCGCTGCTCCTCCATCAACTTTGCTTCTGCCTCTTGCCAAGCTGGAGTTCAGCAGTCGACAGGAGAGCGATCGGGGATCCATCGATCGCTACCTGCCGATCCGCCGGGTAGTGTAGACATACCCTTAGTGAAGGAATATCAAGACTCATATAAACCATCCTAAAACTACTTATTATACAAAGGACCAGTTTCATACAAGACAGAATCAACTTCCTCCAGAAATTCCTCAACATTAACAACTTTCCTCAGAACACCATTTTCACCACCATGCACAGGCACTGGCTTCCTCCTTGCCTCAAAATGCTCAACCCCTGCCCCACCCTTGGCTCCCCCCCAGGCCCTTCCCCATTCCACTCCTTCCCCCAAACCCCCACCCTCCCCCTGCCTCTTCCTGTCCTCGTTATGCCCCAGGCCCCATCCCCACTCCACCCCTTCCCCCATGCCCTACCCCTGCCCCACCTCTTCCTGCCCTGCTCCAGCCACCCCCTGCCTCTTTGCTCCCAGTTCCACCCTCTCCCCTGAGCACACCCTGCCTCTGCTCCTCCCCATGCCTTCTGCACACGGCAGAACAGCTGATCATGGCAGGTGGGAGGCACTGGAAGGGAGTGGGAGGAGATTATTAGCAGGTGGGAGGTGCTGAGGGAGGAAGGGGAGGAGATAGTTGCTGGTGCTAAGCACCCACTAATTTTTTTCCATGGGTGCTCCACAGCTGGAGCACCCATGGAGTTGGCACCTATGCCACCCTGGATGTCATCTACAGCAACATCCTTCATGATGATGGCATCACTGCCTGCCTCAAATATCTACAACACTCAGATAACCACTCACATGCATTGCCAAACGCATCCATTTCATTCTCACCCATAACAATTTTGCATTCTGCAACAAATGTTTTGTCTAAACCATAGGAAGAGCCATGAGTACTAGGATGGTCACCTTGAAGAAGAATTTTTGGACAAATGCACCAACGAAACCAATGATGTATCTGAGATACATCAAGGATATTTTCATCCTCCGACGGACTACGTAAACTCCCTGAGATTTCCACTGCAACTTCAACAACCACCAGCCATACATTAAAATCTCTCTAGAACTGGGGTTCTCAAACTGGGGGTCAGGACCCCTCAGGGGGTCATGAGGTCATTACTTGGGGGGTCACGAGCTGCCAGCCTCCACCCTAAATAGTGCTTTGCCTCCAGCATTTATAATGGTGTTAAATATATACAAAGTCTTTTTAATTAATAAGAGGGGGTCACACACAGAGGCTCGCTATGTGAAAGGGTCACCAGTACAAAAGTGTGAGAACCACTGCTCTAGAACACTCCCACACAAGCATCAATTTCTTGGATACCATGATCGGCTTCAACAATGGAATCATAGGTGCCGACTCCGTGGGTGCTTAAGGACTGTAGCACCCACAGGGAAAAAATGGTGGGTGCTGGACACCCACCAGCAGCCCCTCTATCAGATTCCTCTCCACCCCAGCCCCTCCCACCCACCAGCATGCCCCACGGATCAGCGCTCCTCCCTCCCTCCCCATGCCTTCCACCTGCCGCAAACAGCTGTTTCACTACATGCAGGAGGCTGGGAGGAGCTCTCCCAGCAATTAAGCTACCACCGCTTGTTCAGGGTGTTTTTTTAATCACCAGGGGAGCTCTCCTCTCGTGATAAAGCATGGCTACACTGCCCACGGCCATGGCAGCATGACTGTGCTGTATCGCAGGTAATGTACACATTCCATCAATGACTTTTAGGGTCACACTGGCTTTATGGCTCTTACCACAATCTGTAACCCAATAACCCTCCTTTATCCTACCATTGCAAGGTGTTAACTGCCTTGAATGGTCTCTTGCAACATGCGTTAATACCTTTTCTTAACAATCCATTCCAAATTGTATTTAGCTGAGACACTCTTGAGTACCTTTACCAGCCCTGAAGAAGAGCTCTGAAAGCTTGACTCTTTCACCAACAGAAGTTGGTCCAACAAAAAATATTACCTCACCCACCTTATCTCACTTGTATTGGGAAGCATACTAAACAGGTATATTCCCAAAACATAGAATTAATGTACAGGAAAAATTACTATTCTCCACCATGTCATTCCCATGTCTCTGCTTGAAAACAACTATCACTGTATTTTAAATCAAGAGGTCCAGGATTCTCAGTCTGTATTATAGCTTTAATAAACATGATCTTGTACCTCTCCTTTTCTATTTTTCTTACATGAGGATTTACAGTAACAGGAAAGCAAAGATTGTTCCATGTTTAAAACTGGAACTTCCATTTACTTGTCAAAAAAGGAACTTAACATGATTTCCTGCAAAAGAAGTGGGGAATGGGGATATCATGTACTAATTCCCCTTTAAGCTTGGTTCTGTGTTTTAGATAATTCAAAGGTGTAAAAGATAATTCAAAGGTGTAAAAGAAAGATAAACTGAAGATGGACTCCTGGGAGTACTTCCCTCAACAAAAGTATCCCATGCATATCTCTGGTCTCTGATTTAACTACAACCATGGTCAGTCATTTATAAGACATAGAAGCATTGACTTTAAGGGCACCACTAGAGTAAGTAACAGCTTGCCAGTGCAAATAAGGAATTCGTAATGTGGCTCGTATGGTGCCAGGTCACAAAGTCTTTGTATAGGTATTCTATATAAAAAGGGAAACTGCCTCCCAAATATAATCCTAACATGAGTAGAAGAAATTCATCCCCCATGAGTCCACCTCTCAGGATTAGAGCCAATCAACATTTTTAATTCAAAAACTTTTCCCTCCAAAAGAAACAGGGCATTTTTTCAAAATGAGAATTCTGGTGGAAACTTTGCTTTTCAAAATTATTCAGTTTTTCAGCCACCAACCTGAAATTTTGGGGGTTTTCCTCTTCTCTCTTCTCCCCTTGCCCCACATATTCCTTTCCTCCTTTTTCCATGGCAACATGGAAAAAGGAAGAGAAATAGAAAAAAGGGTAAGGAAGGAAGAAGAAAAAGGGGACCCAAAAATTGAAAGAAGAAAATTTTCCATTGAAAAACTTTTCATTACAATTTTTACAAAGCGAAAAAAAATTTGGACAGCTCTCATCAGGATCAAGAACCTATTTCTGTTAGTGCAACTTACGAAGACATATCCAGCAGCCTGTACAATTCTGTCTTTAGGGGAGCTCCTAGGCAGCAAAATGAGATCCCACAAAAGATATCAGCATTCTCTCTGAGCATGCTTATTTGAGCCCTCAGATCAAGATTGTGAGCAACAAGAATTGCTAGCTTTGGGTGTGCCTATATCTGAAGTGAAAAGCCACACTACAGTGCAATTTTTGTAATTAGAATCAAGACTGGCTACAACACAAGTTAAGTTAAGGCATGCCCCACAAAAGCTTCACAGCCAAACATCTTTATTAAGAAGTGAACCCGATGAAAGCAAGTTTATAATCAAAGTGATTTTTCTAAGTAAATCTGTGCACATTTACTCTTGGTTCGTAGGGGAAAGTATTCAAGAAGCAAAAATAGGAAAAGTGGAATAATCTGTATCATGTTATGTGTTTTCTTATTACATGTCCACAGTCATGACCTTCATTAACAGGAGTGACTCTAGCAAAATGGCATTGGGGGCCAGCATACAATGTGAACCCAAGACAACCCCTGAGAAGATTTGTCTGCCAGCAAAGCCAGGAGTAACGTCAGCCAAAGAAGTCAACCACAAATCCAGAGGCGGCTGCTGGAAAAAATACATTCCAGGTCCTATAGTCAGCTGCCAAGTACACTTCATGATTATAGCTATGGACTTTGGAGAACACAGAGGAAGAAGGTGAAAAGGAATAGGCTTAACATTGCCTCCATCAGGAGCAGGCAGTGCCAAGACAGCATTGATATTACCAGTAAATTCCATTTTGCTTTGTACTTGCATTATTTTTATGCAGATACTAGCTATATATTTTCAAGAGGAGACAAGAGATTTTATCTTTTTTGGCAGCAAACATAGCTCTCAGCACAAGTGATAATGGCCTTACATTACATGGCCTTTTGCCCCAAAGGATCCCGAAGAATTTTGCAGACTTGAACTGATATACAGCCAACTTAAGCAGGGATATATTCATCTACCAGTGAAATGTAGCCATTTCTGGAATGACCTGTGACAACTGCTACGCAGCACTACAGAAGTAGCACATCATAGTTTAGACTGGGAAGTGAAGAATACTTTGCCCAATTGAAATTAGACGCAGAAGGCAGAATATAAATTACCCAAACTGAAATTCAGCCAGCACATCAAGGTCAAAACTCCCCTTCTAAAATAAATAGACAAAAGACCATAAAATCTTTAATTATTACAACTAGTTACAACCATTGTTTTACAGCACCTCCAGCAATACTGTCCTCAGCAAGATGCTGGAACACTGATTCACTATTGATTGACATTAATGCCACCTACTGAATCAACACCTCACTTTATTCTGCAACTAGGTGTCCTTTAAAAGTTTCCCATCCAAGGACCTCCCAGGCAGATCCTCCTTCAAATTGACAGGATCACAATGAAAATGAATATGGGGGGCTGCCATGGCAAAAGCTCACTGCTTGAGCAAAATCTTGAATTTAACCCAGGAAAAATTTCACCACTTTCACAGTGAAAGCAATTATTTGTCAATGAAACTGAAGAGTTTTATTGCCAAAAGTGGCATTGTAGTGTGTAAGCCTCCACTGTTTTGTCACCAAAAGCTACCTTTTAGCGACAAAACTCTGCAGTGTAGACAAGGTCTAACAAACCACTTATTCTCATGAAGATGCTGCCAAAAATATTAATCCATTATGCTTGCCTTAGGAAACATGTCTTCGTTAGGTCTGTGTGAGTCTTGAAAAACTTGTCAAATGTTCATAAACCTCAGGAGAGCTTAAACAATGTTTTTTGTCACTGCTTTTAAATACATCTCTCTCATTTAGTAAAAACAAACCAGTTTCAAAAGCGATGAGCCTGCTTAACTCAAGGTGGGCAGAATTTTAAGTTTTTTTTCCCCTGCAAAATTAAAACACATTAATCTGGTGTGGAATTCTGTAAAGAACTTTTTAAAAAAAAAAAATTTAAACCAGAAAAAATTGCCTAGCCTCCTAAAAATTTCACAAGAAGTTCAAGGAAAGTACACTAAAAAGCCCTGGAAATATTGAAAATGAACAAATGTCAAGCAAATACTACATTTGGTGCTTCCTAACATGATTATCCAATATATACAACCCTAACCTATTTATCTTATGGACTGGTCCCTACATACTTGTGAGCCTTGGCCTGTAAGTTACAACTCTCAATAGAGAAAATAACTCAAATGAAGTCTGTTTTTCTCAATTAAGGGGATCAGGGACATAACAGAAAGATACCTAAAAAGGCACATCATTAACAGCAAGATTTTCAAAGGTAGGCACACCTAGTTGTACATAATCATATGCCTATTCCTAATTTATATACACAAACACCAACTCTGCGTGTATAAATCAAGTTTTTGCTCACACAGTGAGTATTGGAATGCTTAAATTAGACACATACACACACTTAATTTTGACAATCTAGTCCTGTCTTCTTCCTGTTTCCACAGGAAGGTGAACAGATAGGACCACATCCAATAGAGTATCTACGGTTTGTTAAACTGGGAAAAGCTCTGCTGGAGATTGATGTGTTGACTGAAACAAATATTAAACCAAGAAAAAGCCGAGTGTTTTTTGCAAAAGTAAATTGGCAGATTTGAGAGAGATGTGCAATTTCTTACATTGTGATACCAAAAAATATACATAGTCTTTTCTTTTTAACTTCCCAGTAAAAGTGGGCAAAAAGGATGTTTTGGTTCACTGGCAATTCCAAAACATCAAAAAAAATCAAATAAAAAATGGCAAATTTTTTTTGAAAATTTTTAGAGAATCAAAAAATAAAAAAAAATTAGTCAAAACAAAGTAAAATGTTTTGGTAATGTCGAAGTGAAACATTTCATTTTGACTTGAACATTTTTTTATTTACATTGTCAGGAATTTTGACAAAAGAAAAGGAAAGAATTCACAAAATGGCTGGAGGAGGAAAAGCCTCCTTTATAATCCTTAACCCAGTGGTTCAACTGAATGATATGGAGAAAAGATTTGAATTTGGGTCTCCTCGAATGCAAGAGACTTCCCCAGCCACTGGGCTATTCTGGTAAGGGGCTTTCTCAGTCTGGCCTGTTCAAGCTATTCCACTTTTTACAAATAATTAAGTAGTAATCAGAGCAAGGATTTGAACATGGGTCTCTCACCTTTCAAGTAAGTGCCCTAACTATCAGGTTATAGACTCATCCTCATTCTTTTTCTCTGAGGCACTTCATAAAGTATGTCTTCAGTTCAAGCTGTCTGGGTAAAGTCCATATCCCCTGATCGAAATAGCATGCTAAAAATAGAATGTAGCTGCCATGCGAGGGGCTAGCCACCCAAGCACATACTCATCCAAGATGCTAAGGATGTACTCAGGGTAACTAGCCCCTCCCATCATGGTGGTTATACTCAGTCAAAACTAGCCCAGGTATCTCTCCTTGAGCTGAGATTTCCACCCACAGCTCAAAGCACAGACATATCTAAAGTCTGTCTGTTACAGCTATCCCCCTATTCCATTTTGTTTCTTATAGCTGTCCCCGTACTCCATTTTATTCTCCTCCTGTGGCCGCCCCTTCCCTGGCTGTTAAGTTGTTTACCAAGAGCCATTGCCCTTCTCAAAGGGATGGCCACTTGTGCTAAGTGGGACCACTGCCCTGTTCAAAGGTTTAGTCCTGTTATCACCTTGTTAAACCTGGGCGCGGTGTAGGGTAGGCAATGTCCAGAGCTGTAAGACCTATTGTGTCTTTAAGATCTTGGGCATGAGTCATAGGCCTCATGTGCTTTTGAGTCACCTACTGCACAGGACTCTGCCCAGACATGTCTCTGTGCTCACCTACAGTTTTTCTCTGCCTCCTCTTCTCTCCTGTATCAAGAGGAGCCAATCAAAAGTACTGGTGGGAAACTGCCTGAGTTTGCCTTTAAAAACAGACCTTTTTAAAACTAAGATCAGAAAGGTTCCTGCATTGCTGCCTGGTCTGATCAGCCAGGGGTTCTGGGGAGTCCTTTCTCCGCTCTCGTTTTATTTTTGAGCGTACCCCCGTTTTTTAAAACTCCTCCCCCCCCACGAAGAACGAATTGCTGCCTGAGAGATCTCCTGATTATTGAGACCGTACCTAGCCTTCTGATGATCTTGCTGCTTTTACCTCTGCTGCTTCCTTTGGGGCTGGTAAGAATCCCTCTGTGAAACTCTCTATACTTTTATTTTATTATTTTAGCTGCTGGCTCTGTTTCCCCAGCACCCAGACTTAAGCTAAACCTTGGTCTGTGTCTTAAACTCCACAGCACTTGCCTGCTAAAAATAAGCCTGTGCATGCCTGCTAGCGTCTGTGCTTTCCTGGACTTATCCTGGGGCTGCAGCTTCACCCGCACTTTCTGCAAGGTGCAACCTATTAGAAATCGGTTCTTTAGTCTAGATAATGTTGTAATTTCATTTTCATTACGCTTGTGGTTAAGTTAGGTTTAGAGATTGTTTGTATTCGTGCTTCTTAAATTAAGTTTTAAAAAAATTGTTGCTATGTGTTCTGGTTACTTGCTAATTGGTGTGTCTTGGTTAGTTAGGATCATAGAAAGATTTTAGCCTGTGTTCTGATAATAATTGTGGTTAAGTCTGTCTTCCCGCTTTGCCCCAACCTCAATCTGTAATTACTGAAGTCTACGCATTAAAACCCATTGATTACCTTTTTTCCTCTAACACACCTCACATTTTACATTTACATACTGTGACACATTTTACCCATAACGTTAGTTGGCTATTATTGCTTGCCTGTGACACACCCTTTACCATAAGAATTGTTACGGCTACCTTTATATTGTATACTTCAGTGTTAATTGGTTACAACTGTATGTTACCCCACTATTGAAACGCCTATACTATTTCTAAAAGAAACCCTTCTCCCCAATTGTTCTACCTTAACAAACTCCCATACCCCGCACTATTGAATTTTCCCTGTTTTTTGCATTTTCTTAACAAAGTTTATTTTGCACCCCACCTGTGTGGTAATTGCTCCCCAAGATCCCATATACCTGCAGGCAGGGACAAAGTCATCCATGAGGACAATTAACAGTCATTGGTCCAGTGGCAGAAAGTGAAAATGACTCTATAGCATGGCAGTTAGGGAAGCAGTATCACCACATCCTCCTCCAGTCATTTTTGTGAATCATTTTCCTTGCTTTTGTCAAAACCCCTTAAAAATCTAAACAAAATTTTACTGGTCAAAATGAAACATTTTGTTTCAACATTACCAAAATCTGTTGACTTTTCAGTCTGAATGAAACTACTGTGGGAACTGGACATAAATTTTCAAATTGTTTCAGTCAACCCAACACTTCATTTTTCAGTTAACTATTCACCCCCCAAAAATTCTCCTGGCTCTACTTCCCAGAAGCACTTCCCTGATGAAGAATCCCTCTGATGAAGATCCCTGACAAAAGACACTGATAGATCTTTCCTGGTCTTCCCCAACCTTCGTCTGACAGTCACTGTGCCTGATTTTCCATGACTGCACAAAATGACATTGCAGCTCTCGATGCAGTTTGGAAAATTAAAAGGATCTTTCCCATTAGCACTTCAATCTCATGTGAAGAGTAAGGTGCAGTTTTAGCTTTTGCTACTTATGGATAAATGTATTTTTTCAGAATGTGGTCAAGTCCTCCTTCAAGGTCCTCCAGGAGCAGAGCCAACAAGCAATTATGAAAGGTAACAAAAGAACATTTGACACTGTTTTCTGCCTATGCTTAACAAGAACCTCATAGTTTGGACTCCAGTTTGCACAATTTTGGCTTTTAGAAAATATGAAACACCTTAGGAGATGGAATTTACCATGAGGTGATTCCATCTCAGGCACTGAACCCACCCAATTTTATTACTTATGCTTTCAGTAGACTGGGAAAAGCTTCAGCATTGCATCTGAAGAATTCATGAACTTTTCCTAAAAAAATACCTGAAGCTCTCGCATCTACATACTTTTCAAACATCAATACAGACAAAAGCTGAGCCTTCAAATAAATCTTACCAGACCTACATTTAAGTAAAAATCAATGTATATTACTCATTTCTGGTATTTCATTTAAATAAACAGCCCTTTATCTAGTACTTCCTTAGGTACTCTTGAAACATACCATATGTACAACCCTGCCTTTATATAATTCAGATTCCTGCTTCTGACTGAGGTGGAAGAATCAAAGGAATGCTGGGGAAGTAGGGGTCAAACAAAAGCAAAAACAGGCTGGGCAATGTCTTTTCAACAGCTGCAGAAAGTAACAGGAATGGTATGTCATTCCTGGTTGCAAGCTGGAGTCAATGTCAGGAACTCCCTTCCTCATTGGCAGCAATGACTGCATGCTTTCCTCACTCACGGTGCAGCAGAATACAATTTTAATTAAGGAACTTAGTTCCAATCTTAGTTTCTGCTGTCTCTGACTGTATCATCTATCTATATATTTCACCCATTACCGTGGTATCTGCGGGTATGTCTACACAGCATCTGCAAACGAACCTCCCAGCTTGGATCCACAGACTCACACTAGCGTGGCTTGTGTTAGCACTCTAAAAATAGCTATGTAGAAGATGCATCTTGGGCTGGAACTCGGCCGCTGAAGCCTATATCACAACAACTTCTACACAGCTATTTTTAGAGAGCCAGCACAACCCTCATTAGCATGAGCGCATTGACCCAGGCTAGGCTTTCTCTCAGATGCAGTGTAGACATGCCCGAGAGGTTGTGCTAAACCCTTTTTGTTGGTGTGCTAATAGGAGTCCACTTACTGACTGCACTCTTTCCTGCGGCAATCAGTGAAGTGTGCTTTCTAAGGCAGTGAATGTCCTCAGCCTAGCCTTGTGGCACAGAGGCACTGGCTCTGCCAAAGCATCAAAGTAATAAAGAAGTTTCTACAACATCATTCCTTAGAACCTTGGCTGAAAGAGGAGAATAAGAGAAATAGTGGAGCAAGGAAAAGGAAGGAAAGACAAACAAAGAGGAAGATAAAAGAAGAGGAGAAACAGGGAGATTGGTTCTGATTCTCCTCTCACTTACATCAGTTTTACACCAGTGTTATTCCGGTCAACTTCAGTCAATGTACTCCTGATTTACACTGATATTATATTGTATATGTAAGAGGAGAATCAGGTTCATTGTTTCAACAGCACCATTATCCCTTGCTGGTTATTAATTATTTATTATATTATTATTATTATTATTTATTATTCAACCAAGCTGGCAATTCCAGCATTTACTGTTTCTCTCAGGTTGCCAATCAGCCCTACCACCATAGATTTTAAGGATTTTTTCCTATTAGACTTACTTCCTAGGCTGCTGCTATACCGTAACATGCTCCTCCCAAGTCACCAATTCTCATGATCTCTTGAAATCCTGTAGTAGTCTCTTGAATATTTATGTTTAGTTAATAAAGATGGTCAGAAAATGGGTTTTCCCGCACCCCAGTGGAAAATTTCAATGAAAGTGGAATAAGATTGTTTGAGTAAAAATTTTGTACAGAAAATTCATCAAGAAATCAAACAGCAAAACAGTTTTGATGGAACATTTTTGACCAGCCGTATTTAAACTGGCCACTGTTTTCTATTACTCTCCGTAGGAAAGAAGCAAGCCTGCTCTCCATATAGATGATTGCCTCCTGGCTCTATGATCTGGAGACCAAACAAGAAACTTTGACTTGGTGGGGAGAGGCTGAAGGGGCAGGAAAATACAGGGGCAGGTGAATGCAGGGAAGCCCTTACGGTGACTGGGAAAGGAGAAATGGGGGTATGTGAGGTGAAAGGAGACTGGTGGTGGTAGGCAGTGAGCGGAATACAAGAGACAGAGGAAGAGAGACCGAGTGATCAGGAGAGGTAAAATAACAGACACCTCAACTCCATGAGTTCAGAGGAGGCAAGTGGAGTCACTGTTCCAGCAGTCCACAGGGGAAAGGAGAGATAGTTATGACTAGTGCAATTTTGCACATGCTTTTTATGTGCATTTAATATTTAATTAGGTGTGGGGTTTTCTCTAAAGACTCAAAAGCTCAGAAGGTAGGCTGTTCAAAAATGTTTTTTATATATAGTCACCCCTCTGCTGAGTAGGAACAGATTTTAAGGGCTTGCAAGTCAGCTTGCTGTTGAACGGAAAATCATTGATGATGTGGAATATGGAGGTTTTCTGAGGGTAACTTATTTTACTTACAATATATACACCAGTTCTTGAACAGAGATGCTCACAAACAGAATGAAAGAAATGCCCTCTTTCAGAAATTTCAGCCCAGACATCAGTGTTGCTTCCCAGGGAGCAACTCCGCCTCAAGAAATGACTCTTGTTCAAGAGATTAAGACACAGAACAAACTGTCTTGCTGGTTGCCATAGCTTTGTCCATCCAATCGCCCCCCCACCCAGATTATGCATCAGAAAACTAACAACACTACAGCATTTCATCAAAAGCTCTTCACTACAAGCACACTCACAAAAAAGAATTTGCAAAACTGTGCAACAGCACCATTTGGTAACAACCCCCAACACAGTTTCAGGATAACTGCACTTGTATCCCTGCCTCTGTAGTCCACTCCAGGAGTATACAGTCAGGTCTCCGGTCTCCAGCCACCACCTGTTTCTGATCAGGAATCCTTGTTCCACTCTCTTATGAGCAGGGGGAAGGCTGCACGGCTCCCTGCCTTACACTGTGATATCCCCAGAAAGCCAATCTCCCTAACAATCCACACCTGTACTTTGTTTTCTCTTCAAGGGCTATGAATAGAGTATTGCAAGCACTTACAAGCTACCATGCAGCTCTTTCTAAGCAAGCACATCCATTTTAAAGGTAAAAGCATCGCAGAGAAAATATAGCAAACAGATTTAAACACACACTACAAATATCAGGAGTCAACCATTCATCAGTCTTATGGGGCCCTAGTAGGCCAAAGTCTTTCCAACCCTTCCACAAAAGTTGGAGCCCCTCTGGGACAGAGGATCCTGTTAACTTACTGGATCAGAACGAAATCCCTGAGTCAATATAAGCCCTGCCTTTTTATATCAAAAGCCACTTATTTGTCTGTTAAACTCTGGAAAATCGAGTTTGAACCAGTATATGCAAACCTGGCCTGGGAGTGGTACCTCTCTGGAAATGTTTACAAATAAGTGATTGACTTTAATCACCCCACAATCTTTTTGGTTCCTGGTAGAGATGTGATAATCCCCTCTGGAGATGCATACAGCCTCTGGCCTACAATGATACATGAGCTTAGCACAATATGGTCCCCAAAGATATGGCATGTAGTAGCAATATCTGTGTCACACCCCCTAGTTGTCAAACCGTGATGGGGATGGTCAGGCCTAGGGGTCAGAGCCAGAATCAGGAGTTCAGAGCAGGGCTTGAGCAAGGCCAGAGTGAAAGCAAGCCTAGACCAGGACTAGGAACAGAGCAGGAGCAAGAGCAAGGCTGGACCAAGCTAAAGGCTTGGGGAGTCTGTTACCATTATCAGACAGGTGAGAGGGGTGACACTGAGCATACTGAGCTACTGTTCCTCCTGTGAGGCTTATATACAAGCCCTGGGAGTCATCACACCAGTTCCTGGCTTATGGATTGGCTGGAGCCTAGCGCAGGAGTGACTCATCACTTCATAATAGCAGTATTTTAAATCTTATGGTTTGGGGGGTCTGATTTGTGATTTTTGAATGCTTGGTGCTGGCAAAACAGCTCCCCAAAGTTTTGGAATGATGCAGACAAACAAGTGTGAGAAATAAAGAAGGAGAGAGGGATTGGCCCTGCATAAACATTATCTAAAACAGTATTTCAATGGTTAGAATTCAGATAAATTATTAGCAATGAACAATTTAGCTTTAGCTCTAGCAGAAGCATCCCAACTTGCTTTACAGTGTTGCTGCTTTCTGTCTGTTGCCATTGAGACGCAATACTGTGCTCAAACAGAGATGTAACTAGAAAAGAAACAATAATCAAGTGTCAAAATAACAACTCTTCTCTCTAGGGAACTAAAGTGTTATTTAATTATTTGATATTTGTATTTCTTTGGCCTTTCTCAGGAAGGAGGTGAACCAGAGCCTGTAATGGGAGCCTTTACACATACATGCACCCAAATGCAGCCCTAGTTTAACTCCATTGACTTCAATAAACTTCAACTAGGGACGAATTTGGCCACAAAATCTTTTCCACATTTTTCCATAAATTCTATTTTCAAAACAGCCCTCAGAAAACTCATTCAACGTTCATTCTGTGATTTGATATTGAACTTTCACCCACCTCTATGGTCTCCTTGGACATGTTGCTGAACTTTGTATAATTGGAAGTAAATTAAAACTGCTGCTAGGATATGCTAGTGAAATCAAGTAAACTTAAAGTATCTTTCAAAGTCAAAGCAAGGGCAAAAATTTACTGAGCAGGCTAAGTTAAGTATGCTTGCTGGCTGACAGTTGGCATGCTGAGACCATTACTTATTGTGCTCTTCATGACTGATTCAGAGCCACACTGTTTGGCCACACTTCCTCTGCTCCAGCTTGCTGTCAGATAAGTTATTCCCAAACTGTAAAACTTGCATAACATCATTTTTCACAAATATTCTGGAAATAACAAAATCATAGAAGATTAGGGTTGGAAGAGATCTCAGGGAATCATCTAGTCCAACCCGCTGCTCAAAGCAAGACCAACCCCAACTAAATCATCCCAGCCAGGGCTCTGTCAAGCTGGGCCTTAAAAACATCTAAGGATGGTGATTCTACCACCTCCCTAGGTAACCCATTCCAGTGATTCACCACCTTCCTGGTGAAATAGTTTTTCCTAATATCCAACCTAGACCTCCCCCACTGCAACTTGAGATCATTGCTGCTTGTTCTCTCCGCTGCTAACACTGAGATGTGAATGCACTGCCTTTTATGTATACTGCATAAGTGTATGTTTTCACTGCCTTTGTCCTTAGCTATCTTTTGTAGTCCCCAGACATTAAGTAGAAACAGTTTTCATATCCTGAGACAATCTGGGATTTTGACATTTGCCCATTCTGAAACAAGACAAAAAGTTGAAATCTCAAAATTTTTCAAGAACCAAATATTTGAAAAAAAAATTTGGATCTGAGCACTCAATGTATTTCTATTTGATAACTTCAACATGTTTCATTCTGATTTTAGCCTTTTTTTAAACAAATGAACCTTTTTCTTGGGTGTAAATTAATTACAATTTTAGAATGAAGTGTCATTTTGAATATGAAAAATGAAACTTCATTATGAAAAGGTAAAAACAGCACATTTGAACATTTTCAAACCATTTACAAAAAAAAGTTTGAAAAAGGAGTTCACCAAATATGATTTTTTCTCCCAAACAACTTTGGTTTTGACAAGTGTACATTTTCCAACACATTTCACTGAAAAATTTCTAGAGCAGTTCAAATATTGCATAGCATTATAATAGCAAGATGCAGAAGGCTGATTGCTTTTAAAGTCTGTGGTAGAGAGCCTCTGCTGAAGTGCAATCATGTGGCACTGCACTGCCAATAGATTTTGGTCCTAAGCTCCACATAGCTAGTCAGCTCCATAACCATCCTTTGGTGGCAAAGGGCTGGTACACCAGCTTCAACACTTCACCTCTTCCCTACTGCATGCCCAGTGCTTCTCTAGGCTGATCTCGAGCTGCCTAAATCAGCCCCTTGAATCCACTGGCAGCTAGCATAACTTAGAGCAGCCTTAAGTCTGTTTTTAAATTCTTGCAGGAGGACTGGGCTTTCAGACAATCAGCCAAGAATAGGGAGAATCCCAGAAAGGTAGTTCTACACTCCCTCTCCTGATGTGTGCTCCTCAACTAAAGCAGAGCATCTTAACCATTATATTATGTTGCTCTCATCTCTTTTCTTTAATCCTAATGCAGTTTCTCTTTCTGTGAAATCAGGTGACTTTGCTTTTGACTTTGCCTTGTTTCTCGTTCTGTGAAATCAAGTGACTTTGCCTTCAAGCTTGGATTTTTTTATTTCTTTGCTGCAATAACTGTCTTCCATATAATTTTTGCAAGACAACTAACTATTACTCCCTCTCTTCAAGGAATCACAACGTGTGACCTCTTATGCATCTCCTAATTTTTGCTTTTTGTTCTTACATAGTGGTACCAGTATTAGTTGGGTTCTCTATGGAGTGAAGTATCTTATTCCTTTTTCTGTGAGCTGGTTTTTTCTTGCTCTAATGTGCCTCCAAATATTCCTTGCCTCAAGAGAATCATTTGTCATCAGATAGTCTTTTTTCCCCCTATACCCTGCCCATACATCCAGATTGTAACATTTTTTACTGAATTTGGCAATCCAAGAAGATGATCATTACAGATCTTGGTGGAAAGACTGGATCTTATTGGTTTTTGTGTTAATGCTCTAGGGTCCCTTTCTAAAATACTATAAAATTATAGATTTCAGACTTCTTTAAGTAACAGAGGCCAAATTATCAGCACTGTTATTTTCTGCATCCTCAGGAACACCATAAATTCTATTATTGTTCCTCATGGGTGTATTCCTCATGGGGAAATCACCACATTTCACTCTTTAGAGCCTTTCTGTTTGAACAGGAAAATGAGAGTTGTGTCTCTTGCACAAGTGTCTTCCTCACATAAATAAAATCTCTTTCTCTTCTTGCTTGCCCAAGCTCTCTTTAATTTCAGTAATAGTGCTAGTTAACTCACCAAAAGAGGCAGATGATTCTTTTCTGAAGTCTTTCAACTCACTGTTGCCAAATCTTGTGATTTTATCATGAGGCTTTTAACATCTGGTATTCTTCCGAGCTGCTATTTGTGAGACTTTCAGCTTTCATTTGTTTTTAATAGTACATTTCTAGCCCTCATGGTTGTAGAAGAAAACACGAGAGTATCATGAACATTGAGTAAAGGTGTCACGGACTCACAGATCGTGCCCACTTTTGCCCCTGTGCAGTCCGTGGGGGGTGCCCCTTTCAGTGACACAGCCCTTCTCGGGGGTCCACTCTCTCTCGGGGTCAGACCCCTCCACCTCCTGGAGCCACACCTCTCTGAGCCTTAACACATCTGTCTCTGCTGTGGGCCCCCTCCGGGAGTCCACGCGCTCTGGACCCCCTGGGCCTCTTCACCCCCGAAGGGGCTGATGCAACCCTGTTCTCGAGACCTGAGTGACTCTCAGCCAGCATAAAACAGGAGGGTTTATTGAGAGTTGAACGCAGCACAGGAAACTCTCAGGGCCTCAGGCCTGGCCTCTCACATTAACAGAACATCCCAGTCTCCCTGCATCCAAGTGGACTCTGCCTGCTTTCCCTCACCAGCCCCAAGCCCCCTTGCTTCCCAGCTGGGCCTCTGATATCCCCGGCCTCAAGCCCCGCCTCTGTCCATTGTCTTCTCTCCTGGTAAACAGGGTCGTAAACAGGAAAGCCTGAGTCCCCTCTCTTCGCAGCTCTCCTCTGGCTGGAACCAGCTGGTCAGGTCACTGGGGTCCTCTCTCTTCAGCCCATTGTCCTCCCACTGGCCAGAACCAGTTGTCTCCTGGGCTGGGGTCCCGAGTCCCTCTCCAGTCCTCTGTAATAACAAACTCCCTCTCCCCTCATCCTGTTAAACCAGTAACACCCAGGGACATTGAGTCCCACCCCCTGTGCATGCAAACCCTGGAAAAGACAGAAAACCCCAAGAAAAACCGCCCACTTCGTCACAAAAGGCTAACATCACAGAAGGCAAATAAAACCAAAAATATATTTTAAGATAACCTCATGATTTCTGGGAACCTGGTTCATGATTTTTGAATGCTCAAGGTTGGCAACATTGCAAGTCTGACATCCAATCGCTGTGCCTAACTGTGTCTTTTCTTTTGTTGAATCATTCCACTTCCTTCCTTTCCTGGTTCTGAATGATATAGGAAACTCTTATACAACTTTCCCAGTACTTTCAGAAAGACTTCTCTGCATGGAAATATGGATGTGGATGAATGGTGGCAGGCACTCTGCTATTTAGATAGGCCTATCACTCTAATATCTGAGGGCCCAAGGCTCTATCAGTGTGGCATCCATCCTTTGCCTAAGGAGTTTTCTCACTTACAATGAATTTCCAGCAACTTCTCCCCCTTGGTTGAAGGACACCTCATTTTGTGATCTCAGGAGCTCTGGCTTCTTTAGTCCCACAAGTGATGGATGCCAAGATGGCTTCTCCTCTCTTCTTATATCTCCCCAAACTTACTGTTTTGTCTCCAGACTCAGGATGATCTCAGGATGTTCTTCCCTTCCTGTGGACTTCCCATCCCCCCGCTGATTCACATGTAAATGGAACTTTCACTGGGTTTGGTCACACCTTGCTTATTTTCACTGGAGACAGATACACAGCTGCCTTCCCTTTTTTCTGGGAGAAAACCTGTTTCTCCGTGTGTTTGGTCACAGACTTTAAAGCAGAATATCATTAACTATCCATATTTTCTCATATAGTGTTAATACATGCATTTCACAAATATATTAATCACTAGATGTCATTAGCATTCAGAAAAGACCTTACCTTTTATAATATGGTAATACACCTCTACCTCAATTTAACGCTGTCCTCAGGAGCCAAAAAATCTTACCACATTATAGGTGAAACCGTGTTATATCTAACTTGCTTTGATCCACCGGAGTGCACAGCCCTGCCCCCTGGAGCACTGCTTTACTGCATTATATTCGTATTCGTGTTATATTGGGTTGCATTGTATCGAGGTAGAGGTGTATTGTATACAATTAGTTGGTTTAATTAGTTATCATTTGAGGTTCAGAGCCCCACAAGAGGCTATCTTGCCTACTTGCTAAGTTGATGGATTTGTTTACCTTTTATTTAAGCGTGCATTCATTGTCTGTGCCTTACAACAAGCAAATACACATTCCTTTGTCTAGGGCAGTCTGGGCTTATGCATTGCTTGCCAAACTCATTTTAGGAACATAATTCTAGCACATATTCAAAACTCTTTGTACATACCTTATACATACATCATGCTAGAATAGATTTAGAATCTGGCAGATTGCCAGGGAGAGTGGATTCCAAATGAGAATGTCCTATCCACAGACATGAGGTGTTGAAACTCAGGTTCTGAAAAAAACCTCACCCCATAGTTTATCCGAAATACTGTGGCAGAGCACAGGGTGGGAAATGATCTGTCTCTGACAACAGTATAACTAACTCCTTGAACTGTATTCAAAAGTCAACTGAGCATCACTGCAGAGACTTGAACACAGCTATTTTGTGTTCACACCAGCTTGCACCATGCCAGTGGAAGGTGGCAGCATTCATCACTAGCTGGCGCTCTCATGTGGACAGCAGTTCACACTGAAGGTTAAAAAAAAGTGTATTTCATTGACACTTGGCTTGTAACTTTAATTAATGTGTCTCAGATTTTAGCCAGGTTGGTGTACTGTACCTAGTTTTTGATCAAAGGATGTTTTGTATAATAAGTGCATAGCTGAAGAGTCCAACTTAAACCTGTCAAAACTGTATCACTTCAAAAAGGATCCACTTATCACATGTTTAAAATTCTTGGAAATAAAACTTCCCTCTTTAAGTAGAATGAATTTGATTGTTTTGTTCCTGACTGTACTACTGTGATGTAAGAGGACATTACTTAAAAAACTGCATTACTGAACTTATGCCATTAGCAGCTGCATTATCATTTGAACATTTCAGAACAATTGGATCAATAAATAAATCTTAGAATACAATGTTCAGTTTATTTTTCTATCTACTTTTAAATGACATTCTAAGTAGAAATAGTGTGGGGTTTTATTCAAACAGCAGCAAGCCCTGCAGCTGTAGTTATGAGCATTATAGTCATATACAATAAGAAATGAGTTCAATTCATTAAGGAGACTACGTGGTCTAGCGATTACAACTAAGGACGGGAGACAGGCCATTCCTATGTTCTCATACAAGCTAAGATTCATTCCATGTGTGACCTTGAGGAAGTCAGTTGACCATCTTGTGCCTTTGTCAAATCGGTTATAAAAACTGGACCTCACTGAAAGACCTGTGTTACTGTACTGTAGAGAGTCCTAAGGTAAATATATTACCAAAAACAATCACTTTGTGGTAATGAAGTGATGCAGGACCAAATTTCTTTCACGCTTTGTGATTTGTATTTCATAATTTGGACTGCAGTCACTCAAAAAGCCATTCAGTCCATGAGCCCATTTGTTTCTCAGTGAATTAAATTGTAAAACTTCTTAATCATTTAGATAATCAGATGGGAAGGAGGGAGGATTAACTCCTCATTTTCCTCACACTGGTCTATAAGAACATTGGAATTGCACATATTTGTTAAAAGTGCATACAAAGCTAAAGAGTTCCAAATGTTTCCTTTTCTTAAATGCATGTTTCTTCTAAATCATGTGTTTTTAATCTTTGCCCAAATTTTAGTTATGCCAATCCTACATAATCCAAGTGATACTATAACCTGCATAATTTATGCATGTGATTTTTAATGGCCTATGACAGGGGTAGGCAACCTATGGCACATGTGCCAAAGGCAGCACGTGAGCTGATTTTCAGTGGCACTCATACTGCCCGGGTCCTGGTCACCAATCCAGGGGGGCCCTGTATTTTAATTTAATTTTAAATGAAGCTTCTTAAACATTTTTAAAACCTTACTTTCTTTACATACAACAATAGTTTAGTTATATATTATAGACTTATAGAAAGAGACTTTCTAAAAACGTTAAAATGTATTAGTGGCACGCGAAACCTTAAATTAGAGTGAATAAATGAAGACTTGGCACACCACTTCTGAAAGGTTGCCGACCCCTGGCCTATGGTTTGTCAATACATGAAGATATTAACAAGACCTCTCTACAAACGAATTGAAAAAAACTATAGTATTAATAGGTGAAAAGTCATCCCATTCTAAAATATCTTTAAAACAATAGTGATTATTAAAAACAGCATTTCTGCCACTGAAACTAAATGCTCACATCATAGGAATTGCCTTTATATGTTCCCTAATATTTTGGGGATAAAATGGGAGTTATAATTTTATTTACACAAAGACAACAGTGATTGTACAGTCAGGGACGGCTCTAGATATTTCCCCGCTCCAAGCACGGTGGCATGCCACGGGGGGCGCTCTGCCGGTCACCGGTGCTGCAGCTCCAGTGGACCTCCCGCAGGCTTGCCTGCAGAGGTTCTGCTGGTCCCGTGGTTCCACCGAAGCCACGGGACCAGCGGACCCTCCGCAGGCACACCTGCGGGAGGTCCACCAGAGTCGCGGGACCGGCGACCGGCAGAGCGCCACTGCGGCATGCCGCCCCAAGCACGCGCTCGGCGTGCTGGGGCCTGGAGCCGCCCCTGTGTACAGTACAGGGAAAACATAGGGTAACAATGAACCAAAGATAACAAATAAGTCTGTAACCAGCATACTTCTGTATCTGCTTTGTTTAGGGCACTGCTTGTTCACTGTTTGCATGGAAGGAATGCATTAGCATCACTGACATTCACTTAGAGAGAAATAATACCTCAAGCCCCTAACTGTTACACTGCAAAACAGAAGGTGCTGTTAGAGACAATGTGGATATATACTAATCCTGCACTTTTTATAATTGAGCTCCCTTGTCTTAGATGCAGATTGAGACTATGTATACTGGAGGTTTTGTTCCCCTAGCATGAGATGCTGTGCTGCCCCTCTAAGGGTATGTCTACACTGCAATAAAACATGGGCAGCTGGCCCATGTCAACTAACTTAGGCTCACAGGGCTCAGGCTGCCGGGCTATAAAATTGCAGTGTAGCTATTTAGCCTGGGCTTTGAGGCCCCAGGACTGGGGAGGGTCCCAGAACCCAGGCTCCAGCCCAAGCCTGAACATCTACACTGCAATTTTATAGCCCTGGAGCCCATGCCCATGAGCCCAAGTCAGCCGACACAGGCCAGATGCAGGTGTTTTATTGCAGTGTACATGTACCCTAAGTGCCCTTTCAATCCTGAGCTCCTCTGGAGGCATCCACTGAAATGTAGTCAGCCCCAGGAGACCTGTCTAAGTTAAGGCTATCTCCCTGGGCTGCCCTGTGAGCCACATTGCCACCCAGAATCTCTCCAGCACTGCCATCCCACCCCCAGCACACTCCCCACAGTCCTCGCAAGGCAGCCTTAGGTCAGTCTTCCTCAGTGCCTGCACCAGGGGAATCCTCCTCCAGCTGGAACAGAGGCTTTTATGGTCCCTTTATGATATGCTGGCCCTTTTACCAGGTGTAATGGGTCCCTAGCGGAAGGGAGGATCTCACCACTGGTATCTTCTATTGATTATTAAATATGTCTGCCCCTTATTTTTAAGGACTTAAATTTTCTTACTCTTTCAACATTAACTTCTAGAGTCCCTGAACTACACTTTAATGTATGCTATAA